>NW_010194686.1:4153-38237 GCF_000695765.1 Mesitornis unicolor
TAGGACTAGTTCTGTCTTACTGTACATAATGTGAGAATTACTGCCCTCTCCTCTCTGAGGATAAATAATGCAGCTCTTTCTGAAGCAAAACACACCCCAGGTCAAGTTTTCCTTCCTCAGTTCTACTGGCAGCCTGGAGTACATGGAAATATGCCAGAGTCAAAGTGGACTGTAATAAAGTCAATGGCATTTTATCAGATACCATAGCTAGGGGCAGAATATGATCCAACGTGTACATTTTGAATAGAATTATTTTAGAAAGCACTTCAGAGAAATGAAACAAAACCAGTTTACTTTCCTTGACAATATTCTATCCATGCAGTACAACTCAAGAGACTAATAAATGATTGTTACTGGAAACATCAAAAAACCATTGCAAAAGAAAACATTTACACAAGTTCATGAAGGCTTCTGAAGTATGGTTGATACGTTCAGGACCAGAAAGACTCTGGATATTACACAGAGTAATGCTGATGGTTTTCACTCTAGTTACACTGAATGCAGTTTAGTTTGCTTTTTGCATATGGGAAAAGTTAAATCTATACTGAACAAAGTTTTGATTCCACTCTAGTGAATCTCTTATGGAAACACTAAAGATTACTTGGATTAATAACAAGAGTAATAAAAATAGTTTCTACTTTATAATACAAAGATATATATTTGTAACAAAAATGTGTTTTGTGGAAAAGATACAAAACTCAGATCTTGTCAAAGAGGTTTGGAGAAACTAAAAGTAGCCCTGAACGTTCACCCAAAACTCTTTTGAGTCTCTATATTTGTTGATAGCAGAAGTATTTTTCTTAGGTCATTTTTGGTTTAAGCTTGCTACTGAAGATAATTAGATACGGTTAATAATTAAGATAAGTAAGATTTTAATCAAAATGAGATACATCTCAGGGCAGCTTTTCATCAATATTTGAGCCAAGTTTGCTAAGTTCATGAACTTCTCAGTAAAGCTGGGTCAAGTCTGAATGAACTCAGATTGATTTATAGCATTGCAATTAAAATAGAAGTATCTTGTTATCTTCAGAAAATTCAAAAATAAAATAATAATCTCAATATTAGAAATCAATGGGATACCTTCCTACGGAATAATTTTGTATGATCTGTTTATCCTACCGTGAAAAGAACATAAAGAAGTGGGCCACAGACAGGATTCAAAACCAAGCAACAGTCATGATTGCAACCAGAGAAATACATCCACAGGAGAAAGGTATGAAACACCTGAGATTTCTTAATTGTAGAGGAAAGGCAGAGGGAAAGAGAGGCAACATGCTAGACCGACTGCATCGAACACGTTACGAGGGAATTGGGATATTCCCATGTCACCTACTCACTATGTGAGAATAAGGGAATTTTCACTAAGACTGCAAAAACACTCTTTTCAAAGTGATAAAGAAATGGCTTGGTTTTTTGGTTGGGCTTTTCTTGTTGTTTTTTAAATCACAAATGATAATTTAGAATTCACTGTTATAATCAAAAAGTTTAGTTGGGTAGGGAAAACAGTGATTACATCCAAAAGCTGGAGAATATAAAACATGATGTTTAGCGTAAAACCTGACTGGTTAAAAAGGTTAACCTGGTTCAAGACAGTGCTGATTCTCCCAGTGCTGTTAAGTATCTTTATCAATGACAGAGACAGTGGGATCAAGGGCACCCTCAGCAAGTTTGCAGATGACACCAAGCTGAGTGGTGTGGTTCATGTGTCAGAGGGACAGGAGGTCATCCAGAGGGACCCAGACAAACTGAAGAGGTGGGCCCACGTGAACCTCATGTGATTCAACAAGGCCAAGGGCAAGGTCCTGCACTTGGGTAGGGGTAATCCTCATTACCAGTACAGGCTGGGGGATGATGTGATAGAGAGCAGCCCTGCAGAGAAGAACTTGGGGGTCCTGGTAGATGAAAAGCTGGACATGAGCGAACAATGCCCGCTCGCAGCCCAGAAGGCCAACTGCATCCTGGGCTGCATCACAAGAAGTGTGGCCACCAGATCGAGGGAGGTGATTCTGCCCCTCTGCTCTGCTCTGGTGAGATCCCACCTGGAGCACTGTGTCCAGCTGTGGAGCCCTCAATGCAAGAAGGACATGGAACTGTTGGAGCAAGTCCACAGGAGGGCCATGAAAATGATCCAAGGGCTGGAGCACCTCTCCAATGAGGACACGCCAAGAGAGCTGGAATTGTTCAGCCTGGACAAGGGAAGGTTGCAGGGAGACCTTATTCCAGCACATGAAGGGGGCTTATAAAAAAGCTGGGGAGGGACTGTTTTACAACAATAGCAATAGGACAAGGGGTAACGGTTTTAAACTACAGCAGGGTAGATTTAGATTAGATATTAGGAAGAAGTTCTTCACCATGAAGGTGGTGAAACACTGGCACAGGTTGTCCAGAGACGTAGTGGAGGCCCCATCCCTGGAGATATTCAAGTCAGGCTTCATGGGGCTCTGAGCAACCCGATCCAGTTAAAGATGACCCTGCTCACTGCAGAGTTGGACTGGATGATCTTTAAAGGCCCCTTCCAACCCAACACATCCTATGGTTCTATAAGACAAAATGAAACTCCCGTCTTGGGTATGTTTCCCTTTGTACCAAATACTACTACTACTACCATTATTGAATTTATCCATTATTAACTCATCATTCTTCTTTCCTCCTATTAATGCTATTAAATATCCTTTTTTTTTTCATTTAAGAGTTATGTTAGTCCTTATTGCTAGAGGATTGCTCCGAGATCCATCATCTACAAAGACTGTGTGTTCTTCAATGCACAGGCTCCTAAGAGAACCCACAGAACAGGAGAAGGCATTAATTCATGATTACCAGACATATCAACAACCTCTGTAAAAATAAAGACGTTATAGCTAGACGAGTCGCATCATTCTAGCAATAACTGATCTTTATCACTGCATACAACCAGAGCAGTCTGAACACCATCTAGGAGCTTCACTAAAATATTTGCGTAAATCATCACCATGGAGACCCTCTAGGCATTTGTTGGGTCTGAAGTAACTAAGATGCAACAAATCCTCTGACAAATAGTCAAGAGACAGCAACTGACACCCACTGCTGTCTGTAACTCTGAATCAGCCACACCAAACTTCTCCAGAAGCCTGGACAAATACAAGTAGGGGACATGGAAAGAAACTAGGAGTGGCACTGAGAACATGAAACAGAACTAAGGATGTGTTTGCTGGAGACAGTAGAGGGAGGTGTAAAATACAGGCAAGAATGCCAACATAGTATGGATTAACCACAGAAAGCCAGAGGAAACCAGAACTCAGTTTCTATGCTCACAGAAACATTTATTCCTTGTTCTACATCTTCCTCTGATGTATCAGAGATTGACCACAGCCACAAATAAAGTTTTAGGTAAAGGTGGACAGCTCCCAGACAACACAGAATACTCGTTTTCCTAAAAATATAGCTCAAGGTATGAGAACAAGTAAATTAACAAGCCCCTGCTATTCAGAGAGTCACATTAAACCATTCTCTTCTCCTCAGATTCTAGATTAATCAGGTGCTTTAGTCACTTTTCCTGTTTGCTTTATTCACTCTGGGCATGACACATTGTCTGCTGGGTATGGAGAATGGGGGCACTGAGAGCCCGTATTTCTGAGACCTATTTTCTGGGTGCCCCATAAAACATTTAAATAAAAGAAGGGTGGCTATCGCACGAGCAGATACAGTCAGTGCAGGTACTGACATGTTGTAGGATCACTCCTCCACAACAGAAAGGAAACTTAGCTCGCAGCTCACTACTGCAGGATATCTCTGGGGAAAGCAAAAGGACCTAGCAGCTCTGCCTACATGCTCGATTGCAAACTCCCAGTCTAGCCCATGGCATTTTGCAAACATTACAAAACCAGGTCACATCTGTAGAAGCAGATATATTACGGGAGTTGATGGAGTACATCAAGTATTCCATACACTGGCTACATGTGCTATGATTTGACTTTAAACCTCTTCCTCTCCAGCTGGCCTGCAGCAGCCTGCTCAGCCATGGCCAGGAGCCTGACCGGGAGAACAGCTTCTGGTGAGCTCGGAGGAGCCACTGCAGTTGCTGTGTGGCAGACGAGCCAACTCAGCTGGACAACCGGGAACTTGCAGAAGTGCAGCCGTGGCTATGATTGAAACGTACCCGACAACTGAGCTCCACATCTGTGATGTGCACGAACCCAGTAACCCGCTGAGCCTCACATGTCTTGTAGGAGCTGGGGGAAGGGGCTTAAGTTACAAAATTTGGGCAGGGTGGGGTGGAAAGAAGGGGAAAAAAATAATTAAAAAAAAAAGAAATCACAGCTACTTTTGTGATCAGCTTCAGCTGACAAAGTTATTGTCACAAGAAATAAAAACCTGGAAGTTATTTGCCTTCAAAATGTTAAATTTAGATGAACTTTGACATTTCTAGGTGAGAGACAAAAGTCTAGCTCCAGGTAACAGCACATACGCTATGTAAGTCACTTACAAAACACACACAAATAAGACACATTAGTTAAGAGAGGCCCATTAGTCATTGGTGTGTTTACAACACACTTCCTGCTGCTTGAACATTGCTTCTCTGGCTTGAAGTATATTCTGTAGAGTGTTAGCTGGTATCGAGGAAATGCAAATACTGCACAGCGCTAGGAGATCCAAATTCACAGCGTACTGTTGTAGCTGAATTGTCTGAAAAGACATATGGCATCCCAAGTGTAACAGATAGTTGAATCTCAAGGGGGAACCATTGTTCATTCATCTGGACCAAGTGACATTCTTTATGCAAGAATAATTCCTGATTAAAGGGTGAGTTTTAATGGAAACTAATTAGGCAACCTCTTTAGCCTGGGCGTAATGATCAAATGAGCTGTCACACAGTACCTGATACAATGATCTCACTTGGTACAAGATTTTATTCCTTAGCAATTACACTCCCACGTTGCACTGCATGTGTTTATTGCCTGGAGCACACATGTCAAATTAAAGAGCAGCTTATGCACCTGATATTTAATTATTGCCTAGCACTACAGACAACCGGGAAATGTCAAAGCGAGCAGTCCTGCATTGGAGCAACTAAAACTGATATCTTCTTTGGCAAAGGAAAAAATAGAGATAAAATATGTATGGACGACTCAGTTGTCTTACAATTCACAGTTACAAAAAATGGCCTCCCATACCTTAAATAATTTACCATCACGCTCAACGCAGAGAATTCTGTCAAAGGAGAAGAGCATGTGAAACAGGTTCACCAGCTCCCATGATTATTTGTATTAGACGCATCTTTGCATGATTAAAGTGTTTACAAGAAAATGGTGGGATTTGTGCTGCTTTATACCAACTTCAAATACCAAAGGAATCATTTATTTATTCAGGTATGGACTAATTCACAGGTGTTAAAAGAAACATTCATTTCTACACCACTGTTATCCTGCAGCTAAGTTAAAATCATCCTTAGCTTACTGGAAACTTTCCTAAATTCCTTCGCAGTCAAATCACCTCCTTAATCCTAGCTGTAATAAGGCCGAAATGAAAAGCCAGCAATACTACGAGATGTACGCGAAGTGTTTCCAGCAAATTGAGACACGCTAATCAAAACAAAGTTTTATGGCTGCAATGGAGGTGCTGAAAGTAAGGTGAGGAAAAATCCATACCACCCCAAGTTCTGAGCACCATTTTTAACGAGGAAAAAATGCGCCCAATACAAAAGAGTTTCTCTTAGTCATCGATCTGTAATGGAACACCCAAATAGAGATCCGATGGCATTCTGTGGCTAAGAAAGTTGCGTGTGTATCTTGGACCATTCTACTCCAAATAAAGAAATCTAATTACCCGTAATCTTAATTGCACAGTCTAATACTAAAAAGGCTTAATAAGAGTGCTTTTGTATTTACAAAACTGCACAGCTTGTGAAAGAACCCTCAAAACATTTGGCAGGAATCCCAGCGGAGGTATGACTGACTGGAACCTCTAATGACTACAACATGTAAACAAGTGTTTTGTTTCGACTGATAATCATTAACTTCCACTGTCAGACTTATCCCACAAGGTTTTGTTCACTGCTTCACCAGCCTGCTTTACAAAGGCATCTGGTGCTAAGAGAAAGGGGAGGGGGGGCAGAAAGTGCAGAGTGCTATACAGTGTTGTCACTCTTAAGCTAAAGTGGCAGTAGGCAAATGAAAGGGTCATGAGGTAAATGCTTCTAACAAGGAGCAAGCTGCTGTGATAATTCCCACCATTCTTTGATGGTCCCTCTTAACAGTGACTTAGTGACATAATGTGCTAGACCTCCTGGTTATTTTATTTTATTTTTTAATGAAGAAAGGTAATTTGAAATGGAGCCTCTCTGAATTATTGCTTTATGCCATGGTAGCTTTCAAAATTAAACATGTAAAAAAAAAAAGGAAATTTGTTTTCCCTAACTACTGCAGTGCTAGAACAATCGGGGTCTAAGTGCTGCATTAAAATAAAAGACAGAGGAGCAGTTGACTGCAGTCCTACACGGGCAAATCTGGTATCCAAACAGAAGGGAAGCTTGCCAGAAGTGACACAGACTGCCCTGGCTAGCGCAGGAGCTCAGCTCTGAAAGGGTGCTCAGCAACAGTCATTTTAAAAGTGAATTTCAAACGGCCAGATCCTCCGATACAAGAACTCTGCTAAAATGCAGACACCATGGAGAATCCTGCACAGATTTCTCATCATTCATTTACTTCATTATTAATGTAGTTATTGTTCAAACGGTTTTATGTAGAAACACTGGAGAAGTTGTAAACAACTACGTCGGTTACGTAAAGGGTTTGGTAAAATCTTGCCATCTGTAAACAAAAACCTGAATAGCCCCTATTTACATCCTCAACCTTTTCTTAGAGTGAGAAATGCAACCACTTTGGTAATTTTTAATCATGCAACTGTATGTAGCCAGTGTTTTGTGCACTTCCTAAACAGCAGGAGTAGCTTATAGATTGCAGATCGAGTACTTCTGCGGCTACCTGTAAGTAAGAGGTCATTTGTAAACTCCATTTAACTATCTATACCACGGAGACTAGTTTCAAAGGTCTACACTGACTTCATGCCCAGCTAGGATCTTGCCTGTGTAACAAGAATCTCCCCATCAGTTTTAGCAGAGCACTGAAAACCGTACTGTGCATAGCAGTGTGCACGAAGAAATTTATGCATGCAACTCTCCAGCAGCTTTGATATATAACCCTGCAGAATCAGGTAGGAGCTGTGAATCAGCCTGGTTAAATTTATTTTAAAAACACTTGGCAAAGCAAGTTTGCAATTGTTTAATTTTCATTATAACTGCTGCCTCACAAGATAATGAGCCCTCATAAGAGTGTTTTATATAAAAGCACATTATGCCTTTACACAGCACACACAAATGGCCAGTGATTATTAACAATGTTAAAATGACAGTAGAGCCAAGGCAGCATAACGGCACATATTTAGATGCCATAAAAGCTGCAAATGACTCTTACATTGTTTCAAAGGAAGCACGTTTAAAACGGCACTTACCAATAGAGGAAACAAAACATTTGTCACAAGGAATAGAAATTTAGGATGAAATGTCAGTCAGGTTTGACTTCATGGAAAGCATCAGCCACAAGAAGCAGCCAAGCTCGTCACTGCTGCTATCAGTGCTTTCAGTTTTAGGATGAGAGACAAAATGCTCCCTAAATAATTTTTGCTTTTACCTTCAGGTTGATTGTTTTTCCTTGCCATTCCAGGATTTCGGTGTTTTGGAACGCTTCCCGAAAACATTCCCAAAGTAAAACTTTGACAGTCCAATGTACATGTTTGCCACTGATTTATGGTCTGAAAAAGCCTCCAACACTTAAATGAAAGTCTAAGCGAAGAGTAAAAGGTCTAGACAGGGTAATCACTATCTAAATTATTACAAATATTTTAGAGGCTTTTAGCCTCAAAATGTCACTCAGAGCATCATCTTAGATACAAGCGGGTCTTACTCCTGTTCACTGAGGGAAAATTAATACAGGAAGAATCACAAAGGATTCACACTGCTACACAGGTTGGTTACACACCCCAGTCCTCCAAAGTTATTCTTACGAATTTGTAATTATTCAACTCACTTATTACGCTATGTTTAGGTTAATTTTATCTTTAATTTAGAAAGAAAGAAGGATTGTGGGGTGGGGTTTTTGGGTTGTTGTTGGAGTTTTCTTGGTTTTGGGTTTTTTTTTTAAGTTATCATCATCCAAAACTTGTTCAAAGAATCACTGCTTCACTCCACGTGACTCACAAGCTCCACAAACCCATACAACTTGAACAACTTATTTATAGTTTTAGCTGAGCCAGTTTGAGAGGTCACATCCTGCACTTCAAGTCATACATTAACAAAAGGTGATCAAGAACAAATGAGTTGTGAACTGCAATTTCCCCCTCCAAAGATGTGTTTATAAACAGAAACCTTCAATGCTTTTATTAAAAGTTAATATAAACAGAAATAGGAAATCAAGCACTTTAGGCTGCCCTAATCCACTTAATCAGTCGCCAATAATATTTTTCATTTTTTTATTCCCAACTATTAAAATTTTATTTTACACAGATTGTAGCCTATTCAAACACGATGTTCAATAAACATCTTTATCTCCTTTTTACTAACCACAGTCCTAATTTTACCCCCCCCTCTGTTGTTATAAATCAAATACTTTAGAAACTGAGTTAGCTCAAAGAATAAATCGGTACATCTGTATCATTAACGTAATAAATATTTTGAACCAGGTAGACAGGAAATATTTAAAACATTACTTTAAAATATTAATATTTCGTTGCTTTCATTGGACACTCGATTGAGAGCTGAGTTAAAGCAGTAAATTAGTCTTCCTTAAACATGCATTTAATAGATATTGTTTCTCTAAAGCTGGAAATCTATCATTTGTCTCCAGTCAGCTTCAACACTTACCAGCTCTGCATTAGCAACATGGAAGCAACAAAAGCCTGAACATCAGCAGAGATGTTAAGAGGGCAATTAAATAAGCCACATTAGTACAACGTGATCAAAAACAAGGCATCAGTATCTTTAGGGCAAAACCACATTTCAGGTCAAACTTTACACACAAGCAGATATAAGTGTACGCATATACACACACATACACAAAACCAGGCACACATAAAGAAGCATCTTTCAGACAGACCCTTCCTTTATGTTAAGTATATTAAAAAAAAGCATCAAAGTAACTATTTGCACTGGCTGCTTCATTTATTTGCACTGTAAATTATTTGAGATCAGATTTTAAAGCTCGTTTGATTTTTGCTATGCAGAAAAAGAAACCATTGTCTCACACTGTATAAACTGATTGCCTGGCACCACCCAATGGCAACCACCAGAAATGCACATGGCAGCTCTTCCAGATGCATGTAAAAAACCATCAACACTTAAACTTATTAAAGAAAGCAAGCAGTGGGTGTTTTCTCAAAAATAATAAAGAGGGATTTCTTCAGAAACGAGCTGGCTGCTCTGAATCCCGTTCGAAATTGGTTCAAGAAGTGTGATTCTTGCGAGAAGTTTAGTGCAGTCCAAAATCCATAGGAAAGCAAATTAGTTGGTTAGTGAATGTCGTATTTGTTTTTTTAAAAAAACCCATTAAATTATCACATTTCTTACGACATCAAAGCTCACAACCAGATGAGAACTATTGTTAAACCTTCTGTGACAGGACAGCTCCGCTGCAGGGTGCAACTACAGCGTAAAGAGTGATCAGTCCCAGCCCCTGTGGAAAGAGAGAAAGGTGGACTCGGAGAGTGAAATGTCTTCAGCCACTGCAAATGTTATTCAAGTCTTAACTTGGTCCATGATGAACACTATGGATATTTAAAAACCCTAAAACACAGGCATGCACACACACATACACGCCTCAGTCAAATGTAGGAGAGGAAAAAAAATAAATAAAATTAAAAAAATCAGTGGTGGGTCCATTTCTCAGACAGGGTAACAAAAATGAGTCTGTAGGATCAGCTGGTGACTCCCAATGAAGAGGCAATGTCACAACTTAATTCTTAGACTATCTCATTCAGTCAGAGCCTTTGTGGAACTCCAAATTAGATTTCCAGTATACAGCATTACAACAAAATGTACAGGAAATAATGAGGAGCTCAAAACGCTTGTTCAAACATCCCTGGAAATAACTTGATTTCTTTCTCTCAGAGAAGCCGCTAAGAAGTGATGTGGTACTGCAATACATTTTCACCACTGCTCTACTCTAAGCTGCCTTACAGCACAGTTTGCTCTTCGTTGCCTTTGTTAGGAAGGCTGAGATAATAATTTCCTGCTACTCGCAGAAAAAGAACCAAAAGAGAGCAAACAGCGTTTAGTCTTATCCTTGTTTTGTTTAAACATACACATAAGAAACTTGAAAAAGGATGAACTGGAGAGTCCTATGCTTTAACTGACAGATTGCTTACTGCAGGCTTTGCACAGAACTGAAAGTACTGAGCACCTCAAAATTTAAGACCTTCTGGATCTCGAGTGGTACGAACGTGGAACACCTGCAGAACTCCCCAGAAAGATACAGTGCTTTCACGGCAGAAATTAAGTCTCAAATGCCATCATGGACTAAAAATGCCATGGCAGCTTCATTTAATTTCAGGTAAGCTGGATCTTTCCAGTGTAAAATGAAGTGAAAAGTTTACTGCTCCTACGTTACCTAGTTCTGTTAACAGCTGTTATGCCTTGCCTGTTTGCTTTCATTATTTCCATGCACTTCTGTGGAGAACAACCCAAGTATCAGCTTGAAATACTGAATAATCCTACAGTTTGTAATATTGAATATTCCTATTCCTAAGGACAGAAACATCAATGAGGAACAGTGTACATGCAGGATGCAGATATTCCTGCAATAATTATAAATTGTTTTAATTATGACAAAACCTGTGATCTTTGGGTTTCAGGCTCAACAGTGACAGTGTAACGGAGGCAAAACGTCTATGTTTAGATAGATTGTTCTGGACACCCGAGTGCTAGGAAAGGAAGGGTTTTTTACACACATTTCTTTTTCTTGCAGATCAACACTGACAACTAAATCACAGATTCTGCACCACAGCTTTGTATAAGGACAATTCTGCAGCAGATTTCACAACAAGAAAGCCACAAAACACCTGCAGTAATGAGAGTAGCACTTGCATTTCTAGAAAAGCTTCCAAAGGAGAGATTCAAAATTCTTCAACAAATTAAGGCGCACACAATGCTCCAGAGGTGAGCAGATATTACTGTGCGCTTTGCAGATAGGTTGGAGGTTCACAGGGATTTAATAATTTTCCCTGGATCAGATGACAAGCGTAAAGCACGTTGTGTCTTATTCACTGAAACACCCTTCCTCCCTTCGCTTTATTCTCAAGGTAATAACCATGCTAATGACAGAGGTTCATAGAATTCACTGAGAAAATGGAAAAGGCACAGAATAAATCCTTACAATGGTGGATTAACTTAGAAGGCATTATCTGTCAGAAATTCCACGGCTTCAAAAGGAAAAGAAAACTTACAGCAACAGCAAAGCTCACAGCACTAAATATAATAGTATAATTTATACATTATTTTCACAAGGATAAGCTGTTTTCTAAGGACAAGGCAAAATAATCAACCCTATAGAAGAAGCTTGAGTAGTCTAAATATGTCCCAGTTAAAATTGTTAATGAAGCTGCGAAGTGAATGTAAATTTACAAGTCCCAGAGCTGGTGCAGCACCATGTAATCTCTAAGTAACAGTACCTGAGAAGTCCCCTAGCAGCACACCACAAGCCCTGCTAAAGAGCGGAGTACCCCTGTAGCACAGCAGTGGTGTACACAGCAGCATTCACTCAGATTCTTTAATCCAAGGAGCGCCTTTTTGCTTTGTGAGGAATCTAACTCTGCTGGGAGGATGTGAACTGGAGGCCCTTGGATCCAAAACCAGCAACATTACTAACGCAAGTGAAGGCAAATCTCCAGTACAATTTAGCTAAAGTCTTAAGAGGCCTGCAAAAATAGCAAGCGTCTCTCCTTTGCAGGGATACTAGTTAGTTATAAAGGGTAAACCATTCAGGCGAGTTTAACAGAAACTAATGAGGGAGAAAAAAAAAAACACACAGGAAAACGGGATGGTAAATTATAGAGGAACAGTAGCACGTCTGTTGTATTCATTGCAGGTCAGAGTTCACAAGGAATTAAATCTTGGCAGAGCCTGAGTGCTTTCAGCTACCACTGGGCCAAATCCTCCCATCTTTAATGTTTCCTTACGAAATGGCAGAACTGCCGGTCACCTCCCAGATTATTTTTCTCCACTTAGAAGAAGATCTGGAGTGCTAAAATCAGAGGGAGATGCAAAAGGACTATTCTGGCTTACTGACAGAGGTTTCTCGGCATATCTTCTCCCCCTTAAAGAACCAGGAAAATCAGATGCATAAGAGAACAAGCAAAGAGAAGAACAAGTATTTCTCAAGAAAACTAGAGGCGAAAGATCACTTGTTTTCCTGCTCAGTAGCAGGATGTCTTCCCCTGCTGCTGGAAGACTTGGAGCACTCGTACTTCTTCCCCTGGAAACAGCTGCCCCACCACTCCAGCTGCTGACCAGTTCAGGTGAGATCACCAAGCTCTGAAGTTCAGAACACCAGGTTGATGGGAGAGCCGAAAGGCTTTCCTGGGGATTTTGGCTCAGGACCTCTAACTTTTTGGGATGATGCCAAAGTGCAGCTCTTTCTGTGCTCGTTGGCTCAGCAGCCCTAACAGACTGAATTAAAGCACAGGCCTCTAAAGGACAATTACTCATTTCTGCACAGCGAGCATACAACCTTAACTACCAGGACAAATACAGCACTTCAGAGTCAGACTCTGCCTTTGGATAAACATGAAGGGAGTAACACAGGGTACCTGCCACCTAGATGTTTTGTGAACAAGTCAACAAAAAGCACGTGCTTACGTAGGAAAGAAAATCTTACCTCTGCCTGGCATAACACAGCAAATACTGCTCAGTTGTGCTCCATTTCTGCATTGCATTTGTTAACATCAAAAGGAAAAAATCTTTGCTATCATACACAGCTCTCCAAGAGACACCCTGGGTCAGAGAACTGAGTTCATACACTGACAGAGAGCAGGATGGCTCCTCAAAATCCCTCCGGAAAAGTTGTAGGACAAATAGGGAGCATTGGATTTGAAATTCATGTAGTACCATGAAATATTAACTCCGGTCATGGTGCGCAGCCTTTGTCAAAGCTCGATTGTGTCAAGTGATTTCGGCAACATTGCTCGGAGAGATTTCAGTGGAATCCTGGGCGACTGGAAATCAAGTGTAAAAACATTATATGGACTAGCATCTACCTTTAAGCCTTTATACAGCAGAAGGGGTCAGTCAGGTAACTTGTTATTCTAAGGGCAAGGAGGTGTATTTATCAGCAGTGTTAAAGCTTTATATAAAGGAAAGACTAATACAGAAGATAGCATGAAACCTCACCTGGCTAACAGCTTATTTTAAAAAGCAACACCAGACAAGTTTAAAAAGTCAGTGAGCATGGGAAACCAAAAAATAAATTATGTAGCATAGGGGGTTCTGCCATTTCAGCTAATTTCTGTGCTCGTTATTCATTAAGTCTTTTGTCTACATCCACTGATAAAAGGCTTTAATCTCTGCACTTCAATTCTAAATCTCTGTGATTGACAATTTAAGGCACTTTATTTACCCTGTATTTTTTTAAATGTGGTAATTAAAATAATCTGGTTTACACTTATTAAAAATAAATTATTGCATATTTTAATGTTTTTCTTCCCTGCAACTTTTTCTTAATTAGTTATTTAAACTGCATTGAAAATCCCAAGCCTATACATTTCAATATTCATTTTTCTATTTCAATTTTTCAAACAAGAAGAAAAGTTCCCCTCTTTAAGCTGAAAATTCAATTTAAAAAGCAGATTAAATACTCATTGGTGTTATTTTACATCCTTCACAGAGACCTTTTTTTTTTCCTTCAATATTTATTAATGACAACAATCTTGCATGTACCCATTATCTTACATCTATTACCATCTTTCATCTGAAAGGATCTTGAAGAGCTCTAACAAATGGACACTTTTGTAACTAAGATGAGGAACTGATTCACCACTCAAACACAAACCTCTCTGGAACAGAAATCCTTCAACTGTTTAAAAGTCTACAGCAACGCTATGAAAAGCAGCAAAGAGTGCCTTAGCAAACAGCAGCAGAATTTAGCACAATGTAGCCCCATTCCCTCTTGCTCCCATAAATTCATAAAGTAAATAAATCAACTGTCAAGGCTGATTGGCAAAGTGTAATTACTTAGGTTGAACTTTAAGGCATCAGGCCTTGTATCCCTAAATAAAGGATTAGTACACTGCATATTCCCAAATTAGAAGTGGCTACACATAATTCAGCATCACATACTTTCAATTATGTTGCTGTTTTACTCTCTGAAGAGCACTGTCACACAGCCTACTAATGGACTATGTCAGTAGCAGCAGAGAATTACCAAAAGTACTGTCCAAGACTGACTGCCACACCGGAGAAGATCCTCAGCAGAGGTAAGCAGGTTTTAGCTGCATGCCATGGTCACAGAGCTGTGCCACAGCATGGACAATCAGTCCAGCAATTCTATGAACCAACCTTACTGGGTTCCATGCAGAGCCACAGCTCAGTCTGTACGAGGCCTGTCACACCATACAAACAACTGGACGAGCTCTGTATGGGCTGAAAAACTCAGAACACATTGCAAAACATCCATGAAGTTCTTTGATATTTTCCAGTCGGGTGGGTTTGTTTCTTTTTAAAAGCTCTTCTACACTTAACAAATAGATAGGTGCAATGGCAGTGTTTCACTAGCATAGAAATACAAGAGTATGTGGTTTAAACATACTTGTATTTGAGACTTTTTTAAACAAAGCTCCAGCTGAAGACAGCAGCATACTGAAGACAGCTCAGCTTGAACTGAAGTAATCATTACATGGCACAGAATGGTAACAAGAATAAACTCAGTGAGCCTATGCAGAAAGTGATCGAATTTGAGGGGTTCCTCCTTATCTAAAAAAAAAAAAAAAAAATAAAAAAGATTGTGTTCTTCGACTTTCCACCACGACACAGTGTAAAATAACTATTTCCAAAGTTAGGAGCATGCTGTACTGGGTTTGACTGGGATTGAGTTCATTTTATTCTGCCTGTAGATACGAGTGTTCAATGTGGCACGCTTTTTCTACAACACAAAAAAATACGTTCTCCGTAATTTCTGGTTTTCTACCACACGTGTCGTCAGAACAGCCACTGTTCCTTGCATCATCTTTTGTTCCCATGATGTCAGCGATGACTGAAATATCTCTATTTTGGCCAGTCTGTTACCAGGCTGTCAGGTAGACACCTAATCAAAGTTTGGGTTTCCCCCACCACCCCCCCTTCATCTATCCCATTATTTTTATCAGTGCAGACTCATGTATTAGTCATGTTGAAAGTAAGAAGGTGAAACATGAGAGCACTGCCTTGGCACAGTGTGTTTCCCAATCTCCAGCATCAGTCTCATTGCTTGCACTGTTTGTCGGTTCCCTAACAGCATCTCGCTCTTTCATGCTCACCATGTCCTATAGTGGGCAGTGGATGCTCCTCTCTCTCCAGTTGACTCAATCTATTAAATGTTTTTCTGGCGCAATATCTTCCCATGTAGAACCCAGTTTAATTTGGGATAAGATGCCAGAACTAAAGATGAAGCCTTCATAGAACTGGTGAGGATTACATTGCAGTGATTTACAGATGGAAGTTGCAGAGTCACAGAAGCAACACAAGCCAAGCAACACTGAATGACCACGTCTGACAGGTGCCACGGAAGACAGCAATAGGAAAATGAGATGTATACAGCTATGAATTCCTTGCTAGGAGTGAAGAGGACTCTAGTGTAATCTCCTAGAAACTAACTGCTATCACTTACCACACCCTGATTAACTAATAACAGCACTCATCTTTGATCGTGCTTTGAGCACAGGGGAGAGATATTCCCGATTCCCAGGGCTAAGGGTAAAAGGGCATAGCCAAAGAATTCTGGTTAAGCTCTGTCCAACTTGGAATGCAATATTTCCAGATAATTTACCATAAGTATACATTGCACTAAACTGAGACCGGAAAAAGAAAATAAGAGATAAGTTTATTACATTGCCCAATAACAGTTATGTTTTCTCAGTCTTCAGCCTTACTTCTTTTCAAAAATGCATCACGTTCTTCATTCCTGGAGGCTTTCTCTGGAGTTCAAGTGAGATGGTCAAGCCACATGTAAATGAGCACATTATATCCACCAAAAAAGATTTTTAAGCCCAACAGAATACCCAAAGCAGTGCTTTTTCTTTACATGATCAATATATTATTCCTACTTTTAACTTCAACATAACTCCCAATAATTTTGCGAATATCTACCTCGAACACAGCTCTCTGTAAAAAAATGGTAGCTAAAAGAGCTGGTGTGCCCAGCAAGGATTAGAACTGGACCTAACATTTTAGCCTAATGCAGGCAAACACAGCTAGAGATCTGAACTCTGAAGTTTTAGTACCTGCACTGTGACCAACTGCCGACTCCACTATTCTGTAAGTTGACAACACGGAATGAGAGCAGAGACCTGCAGATCTCGATGCCGAATCAAAGCCAGATATATTGACTGCCATCACAACGGCTTTATTCATGAAAACGTGCACATAGATATTCTATACGCTGTCTGCATCTTCTCATTCTATAGGAATTATACAGTTGCAAAGCAGAGCTAGGAAAGCTACATGCTCAGGCTGCATCCCTGTGGAAATACTGCATTAAAAGGCTTTTTCTTTTTAAAGATAAATTACTTTTTTTGTATAATTGAGTCACACTTTTCATGTGGCACTCAGCCTAGGGATGTCTGCAGAAGAAAAGAACAATATCTTACTAAATCCCTTTTAGGATCATTAAATTTAGATCACAAAACTCTCGCAGGCGTGCAATTCCAAACATGTCACAGAAACAAAAGGAACAACAACAACAAAATGACAAGCTTCCCTTACATTATTTTCCTACTTTACAATGATGTTTAAGGTAGCAAAGTGTTAATGAATTCAGTACAATGTATCGTGCGTTGTGTTAGAACTTTTATATTGTTGAGAAATTGTCATATTTGGCTAGGCAGCTGCAAGGAGAAAAAAGCTCTGACAATATCTAATTGAGTCTATTTTTGCTGTCTTTCAGATAACACTGTTAGAATTATGTACTGTACATATTTCTCATTTTTAGTTTCATACTCCCTCCCGCCTCTTCACTGCCCTTCACTGCAAAAGTATTTTTCTACTGCTGATAGAAATCCAGGTTATTTTCACCAAAAAAGTGAGTCCTATTCTGTAATACTGAAATGAGACTACAAGCTGCTGTGTAAATCACTATATAACAGTGTGTTCAGGACATGTGCCTCTTAAAAGCTGGTCCTTCTTTAGATCACTAACTGGGACACAAAAGCTTCAAGCTCTCTTTCCTACTTTATCATATGCTTCCTGGGTATTCTCAAGCTAAACATTTAATCTCTCTCTTGCTCCTTTCTGTAAAATAGAAATAGTGGAAATATTTTCTTTTTTCTGCCTTTTCAAACCATGAATGCCTTTCTTGTGTATGTATCACGTCCAGCTTAACTGCTCCCACTTATACACACAGAATTAAAGGTATCGGCATGGGATACTTGTAGGGCTTTCACCCCACATTGGGCATTTGGGCTGTCTCTAATCTTTCCGACACATTTTTTTGTTGTGTTTCACCAAAACAACTTTACATCTCTCATCCTGACCCAATCAGCCTTTTCACTCATGATTTTCTATGAGTCTCCCAAGCTTTCAAAGCCCTGTAGGAAAATCAGGTAGGTTGGTTAGTCAGACAGAACCATTTTCTCCAAAAGGCTAGAGAAAGCATGTCCTGTGCCTCACCCTTTGCAGCAGTCTGGTTCCCTGCTTGAGCCGACTAGGTGACACTAACCTGGACTGTCAGGAGCATGAATTTCAGACTGACAAAGTCTTTTTAAAAGGAATCAAATTGCCTGGGATGCACATGCCAAGCAGCATCACCACTGCAAAGCACAGGTGGAGAAAGTTACTCTTCAGCACAGCCAGCCAAGAGGACTGGACCTAAAGTCTGTGCAAACGTAGACACCATATCCTGCTTCCACGCAGGAGAAGAGCACATCAAACTAGATAAAGCAAGCCAGGCAGGTCAAGTCACCACACAGAAGCACATTTATTTCAAATTACTACTACTAAAGCTGATCTTTGAAAATTTTGAAAGCAAACAAACGAACAACCCCACACCAGTACCATCACCCCCTAAACACTGTTGTTTAATTATATATTTGTACCCACAGGCTCAAGGCACAGATTTTGGGAAAAGGATCCTCGACAAATATTTCAAACAGTCATGACCCAAGAGAGCATTTTGAGATATACACACACACACACACATATATATATATACATACATATATATATATACACACACATATACACACACACACACACACTAGGGAGACTATCAATAGCTGGGCTCCACAATGCTTTGGAGGAAAATGGTTATCAAGAAGCTTTGGAGGAAACATTTATTGAGAAGCAGCAGAATTATTTCAGAGACAGGGTGCAGGATAAGACAGTAAGTAAAGAGGAGTTTCAAGATGAGAAAGCACACCACCTCAAAAAAATTACAAAGACTTCTCCGCTTGCTTACTTTGAGTTTCTGTGACTTTTCTGGTTAGCTCCTGTCAGCACCACCGAGATTTTTCTCCAAAAAGCACAGGAAAAATGCTTCCTCTTGCTTTTGATAAATATATTTTCACGTGGGTAAATGAAAACACCAAGCAAAAAGTCAAAACTCCAGAATCTAAAACCAGTACATTTAATGGGAAAAAAAAGAACTTTACTTTTTACTTTTAAATTCTTTCCCCTCCCAACAAAAGAAACATTGAGTTTAGAATGAAAAGCAAGACACCATATTGCAGAAGACTGACATAGTAAAGTACAAATTCTCTACACCTCCTCCTTGCTCCTTAAGCTCCAACTCGGTCTTCTGTGAAAACAGATTTTATTGTTTTCTGCGTGACACCCAATACTGAAACATTGTTCTGAGTGTCTCAAGCCTGTGTAAACTTCTAGGTGCCCATGGGGACACTGATTATTAGAGCAACAGGAGTGAAAAAAGGAATGAAAATAGAATTTGGAAAGCGTGGCAGTTTCAGGGAAGAGTAGCTGGGATCTAATGAGGAGCTGTACCTGGGAAACCTAATACCCAGAACAAAATTAGCCATTCGGGTGACTTACTCAAAACAGTTCTTACAGGAGTTTTAACAGCAGAAGTGCTCCAAACCATTATAAAGCACAGCTGTAGATACAAGTAACAAATGCATGAGTTAGTAGACCAGCTCCTCTGTTACAGATGCCCACAGGCTATGGTCAGACATCCAGGATATGAAAATGGATACACCATATAATCAACCCCATAATGCCCACGGCATCCACTTCCATTTAGCCTGCAGGCTTCTGAAAGTACAGGGAAAAGTCTAGTTGATTATGGGAACTGGCATTATATATGTATTGTCAAAGAGAGCAAAATTCTCTAATACGTTAACACCACTTTTCATTTTTCATGAGTTTCCTGATTTACAGTGCATAACATGCTGGTCTGAACAGATGGATTTAGGGATCGATTGGCTTGTGCCCAAACTCTCATCTGTTATTAAAAAAAAAAGCAAACAGTATAATTTTCATGTGTGGATCCACACAAAGACTAAAAATGTAATGTCATCAATTTTGTAGGCTGAATTGCTATAACCTTAACTCAGATTCTGCCCATGCCTCTGCCTCTCTGCTTGTTCTCAGTACAGGCCAGGACTAGGTCTCCTGCGAAAAGTTTTTTAAAAAACAAATTAAATCTGCTTGACCATTACCATTTCCTGTCGAGTGTTATATGACTGCACATGTAATAGTAACTGATAATGAGAAAAAACCAGAAACACTTAGTAAAGGAGATTTCCACTTTCTGAATGCAAGATGAGCTGTAGCCTCTCAGTGATCACTGTGGCATTTCTTATGAAGAGTGTATTTTTGCAAATTAAAGAATATGGCAAGGTTTTTTGTGCAACATACAGTCTGACCCTTAACTGCCTGCTGTCCATATACAAGATTATGGTTTAACACAGGAACATAAGCACCGTGTTATGGTCACTTTATCTTCACTTCCAAACTATACACAGGATAACTCTGCACGAGCCTCCTGCAGAGATTCAAAACATGAGAGCACTATTTGGATTAGCTCCTGGCTTCATAGCTGCGCACTTCATATAAGGCCTTTTACAAGCAGTCAAATCTCTATCTTGGAAATGGTAATTCTGGTCTGTAGGGCTCATGGAAGGCAGTTCTAGTCTCTCACTGCTCTGATAGTTAGGTGCGCTCCCGATTTTCAACCTCAATCTGTTCATGGCCAACTCACACTGTTTGTTCCTCTGCTCAGAGTTCTTGCATATTTACCTCCTCCATGTAGTCTGCTTCCTCTGTTGTTCAATTTTTCTCCCTATCTATTCTTTCCTTCCTGTCCCCCACGCTGTCCTGAAGAGTTTCTTGGGTAAATTACTGTTTGCAACAACCTACTTGACAGCAAATTATTCATCTCCATTTTGCACAATTATGCAAGTAATTTCTTTAAGCATCCTGTTGAATGTGTGTAGATACACACACAATTGTTACAAGTAACTGAATTATCACAGCTCAACATGACACAAGCAAAAACAGGGATTTCATTTCAGTGTCAGTAAGGACACTTACACTCAATAAGGCAGAAAAATAATTTTAGCTCTCAGCTCTGTTTATAGCAAAGTCAGTTTTCAGAGTGGTTCTGCAGGACATTTCCTACCACAGTGCAGTCGCAGAAGTACTCTGGTTTCTCTGAAATGTGTCTGCTTCTGGCAACTGTCAAAGAAAACACATCGGACTAAACACACCATTCGTTTGCCCCAGGAGCTGCAATACTGGCCCAATGCTCAGCCTTGTGAATAAATTCCCGCTGTGTCAGTCCCACATCATCTTTCATTTTGAGAAACTACCCTTAAGAAAATCAGCAGACACCAATTATACATTCTTCTCTCTCAAGTAAAGTTAACACTGAAGAATCGTTGCAATGAAACAGGGACATCCCTAAGGGGTCAAAGAAGCACATATAACAGGATGTAACCATCTCTCTATTATAGTCCCTGTTTATAAACCAGGAAACTAACTGATAGGAAATAAAGATGTACGAGGAAGTAAGCTCCATTTAAAACATCAGAAACACAGTTGAACATCGTAAGTCAATTACAACCCATCTTGAAAAGGTAGAAAAATTAAGTCTCGTGCATGGTTTGAGGCTTTATCAAATTTACACCCTTAATATTTAAAATTATGCAATTGCTGCAAGGCCTTTCGGAAAGTCTAATACAAAACTTTCATTAAAGACAACTGTAATCTTGTCTGTGGAGCCAAATAATTTCCTCGTGCTCCATTTAAGAACGCTTATTTTGCAGGTCAGCTTTGCTTGCAATACACGTTCGTTTTGTAAAGGGCTTTAACTCATGCCAGCTAGACTAGTGAATGAGTTGCAGCAGAATTAAAGGATTATCCTGGTGACTTAAGGGAAAGGAGTTCAGCTGGCTGCTCCACCTGATTAATAAAACATGTATTTTGCATTTTGAGACTGACTTCATTTCTCTAAGCCCATTATAGCCAAGTTGTTTTCTCCTTTTTTGGTCTTCCCTACGTTCACCTTCCTCACCTCCCATGTACGACTGTTCTCGTAACAATACACACTCTGTATTGCCCACCTTCCTCTTTGCCACACACTATCTCACTGGGGATCCACCTCATTTTTTCAGTACTTCTCCATCTTGCTCTTTAAAGTGATTCCCACCTAACAGGATCTTCATTTCCAGAAACTTCTCATTCCTATCTTGTCCTGGAGGGCTTCTAGCCCGATAGCCACCTGTCCCCACACACACCAAACAGCACCCCTCTGCACTGCAGTCTGCTCCCCTCTACACGAGCACGCTGGATAGTCACAGCACTGGGGTGTCCTCTGCTTTGTGCAGACAAACAGCGCTTTGCTCCTGCAGGCCACATCCTTCTCTACCGGGAGGGAGGAAGCCACTGCTGCTGTGATTCACCAAAGATTTCCCAGACAAGGAGTCAGAAACATACCCCAGCTGTGCTCTTCAACCAGAGGCCTTACAGCCCACATGAGAATTCGCAAATCATCCTGCTCAGCAGGAGTTTTGAAGTGCGTGTATTAAAGAGTAGGACTTTTCCACATAGGACAGCCCAAGCAGAGAAGAGGAGGAGACACTGCCACCTAACCACTGATTCCCACACTCTGCTTCCACTGAAGTCAGAGCAGCCTTCAGGCTCAGGTCATCTGGTTTGAAGCCCCCAAAGATCAATGTCCAAATGCAGATTACGATTCTTTTACATTCAACAATTCCCCTTCTCATGTCCTCTCTTCTTACCAAAAGATACACTCTGTCCTACAGTTTACAAAAAATAAAACCCACCCATGCTCTTCCTGTGCATCTGCATGCAGGAGTGGCTTTGGTCCTTTTGTGCTGCTCAAAAACAATGCAGAGAAACTTCCCCATTTATTGATTTTAGGACCCTAAAGGTTTTCAAATAATGTCTTTGCCTCTCAAGCCAGAAGGGTTGGAAGCCACAGCATAGACAAAGTAAAAAAAAAAAAAAGAAATTCACAAATAAAGGAAATGTTTTTGAAAGCATTCACTCAACAGTTCAGAATCGATCTGCCGAGTGTGTTCCACTTGTGTTTGCTTTTCACAGCCATTAGAGCAAGAAAGCTCTATTCGACCTCAGGCTGTGCCAAAGGAGTGGGAGACTGCAGACAACTGTGCACACCCCAGCTCCTCTTGCAGCCTTAGCAGAGTTAGGCTGCTATGGCACAGAAATACAAAAAGGCCTGGTCAGAGGCTGGGCTAGAAACCTGCCCTGGTTAAAAGGAAAAAGCATCAAAAAGATTAGAGACAGCCCAAAGGCCCACACTCCAAACTGCTCCCTCACACATCAGAAAAGGCATTTTACTGCAAAACCAGTCAGAAAGTACAGACAGCGATGTCACTACTTCCCTTCATTCTGACCTCATGGAATTACTCACGCACAGGGATCACTGGACACTGCACCCTGAGGAATGAGAGTCTTCCCCTAAACTTCCCTCTGCCCTGCCCACCATTCAGTATTCAGTATTCAGCAGGCAGAAACTACAGGCTATCTCCAAAGCAGCGAGTTCATGAAGCAATGAGACCCGTAATCCAGCCTGTTCTGATACTGGGCAATCCTATAGGTCAGAACCACACTTCTTCAGGTAAGAGAGAGAAGGAAAGGAAAAAAAAAAAGGGCAGCTGAATCTCTCCTTACATCACCTATTGGTGTGTACTTAGCAATTCAAATTTAAAAAGACAATGGGAAAAAGTGCACTTGCCCTAAGACAAGTAAGGGGATAACCATCTGTCTGGCCTTTAATCAACGCCAGCTCAAAACACTCCATCCCGTCTACAGTCATGCACTGAACCACTTGCAGAAAGGAAGTTATTTATCCTCAGTGATCTCCTGTAAACTTCACATTTTCTGTGTCATCTAAACAGACTGCCAAAACACTATTTGCTTCCTAACACAGACGTTGGTTCAATGGTACTTTCAGAAGTAAGAGAAAAACCAAGCAAGCAACCCTTTCTCTGTCACAGAGCAGGCAAGTTCCTCACTGCTGGAATGCAAGACCCCAAACTTCTTTGGCATATCTGCTGTACATTGACACAAAACAGTACGGGAAGAAATAGCTGTCTGACCTCTCCTTCTACTGACGATAAGCACAACAAACATATGGGATGTATCTCTGTAGTGAGAACAACAGACAAATTCTTAATTTATTTAATGTTATCAGAGGCTGGAAGTATTCTGTAACTTAGAAAGTCCCCTACTAACTCAGGCATTCATGGAGAGATTGTTTTATCACCATGGAAAGAAATGTATGTAGAGATCTGTTGACCTGAGACACGAAAATTACCAGGTTACAACCATCTTCAGGAAGTTAGAATTGAAACAATATGAACTTACAGTTTTAGAAGAGACTCAAAAGCTCAACTTCTCGGAATAAGTTTCACTACTTGAAGATTTTCAGAAGAAAAAAAGCACACAGACTTCAATTTTTAAAAATACATGTTTCTCTAACAAATAGTCCAAGGCTCCATGGTAGGAATACCTGACAGCACACTCTGTCTGTCTCTTGTGGTGTTTCTGAATATGCAGCATGGATTTTAACCATCCCATTCACCCCATTACTTGGTATTTTTCTTTAAGGCTGCTCCCTTTGCTAGCCTAAGAAACTTCAATATAGAGAACGATGAATAAAAAAAAAATCAAGAGATCAAATTCTAGTTTTGTCATCTACTCAGAAAGTTGTTCACTTTTAATGAGAAGTAAGACATCACTGAAATTCCTTGCAACCACAGTAACCATATCTTTCAGGGAGCTTCAGGAGAGGTGCTGCTTTTCAGCAGAGCCAGACTTGGGCCTAGGAAAACAAAACAGCTGCAGGAAAACAAAACAGAAACCACTTTAACCTATCTAAGTTTTCTTCCTGACAAGCTATGACTGTGCAGAAATTCTTTTTGGTGCTACTGCCACGATTAAGTATTGCAGATTTTCACTCAGAACCACAGGAACACAAGTGTAACTCTTCACTATGTCAAAAATACAATGAATATCGTATTTCCTACTCACCTCCTGGCCACGGCATGACAAAAAAAGGAGGAAGGAGGAAAAAATAAAAAAGAGATGTGGGAAATCTCTTCTTGGGAAAAGGCCGGAATTTCAAGTTTTGGCACTATTAATGCATGCTATGATTTCTTATGCACAGTCTCTATAAGCCTACATTAAATATGACCACCTTCTGAAGATTCTGTGTGGGTTCTGAAAAACCACTTTGCACATTCCAGTGCTAGTAGGTACCCACACTGGGTTATGAATAACTCCTAACATGTCTCAAAGCTAGCAAGCCTCTGGCACTACTTCAGAATATGCTTGGCAAGAGAGAGTTTTCCTACAACTGTCATCTTAGACTCAGGCAGCATTTCTGGAAAAGAATATTCTACCTACTGAGCAATCTTTTTTAAGAAGGGGTCATCCAAAGCTCCCTTCTTTATATACAGATGTGCAAAAGGGATTTTGAGTCTGTTTTTCTCAGAAAACAAGGCTGATGCAATCACATTTGTTTATCTGTTTTTCCCCCAAAGCTTCCCCATACCATTTGCAAGTAGAACTAGTATCAAGGATATTATATCGAGTGAAAACAGGCCATCAACCAAAGGAAAAGCTGCAAGCTGGGCTTGTGCACTTATTAGTCCCCAGAAGAGTTTACATCAGGGAGACCAAAATAACTTTCTGCTTTTGAAAAGCCAGGATGATAACCCTAGGGTAAAGGCAGGAGATCCCTCCAAGCTATGGGAAAATGCCAGATTTCACTATCAAGCATTTAGCAGTTCCATAGAAAACCATTCCACAACAGCTCCTGTGCTCCTGGAAGTACTTGCTTTTACCTTCCATTTTGCTGTTAGTATCCATTTAGCTCGGCAACATTAGAGCTGAGATCAGAAATACTCTGTTTTGGTTACACTTGTGCATGTCTGTACACTATCAAAACTACTTCACTGCTTTCCCCTCCATTTGGAAAGAGAATCCCCATCAGATTCACCAACAAATAAGCTGGGGAGACAGGTCCCATACATCAGTCTCATTCATTACACAGGCCTCTTAGAAAGAGGCTACATCTTCTAGTTCCTTCATGCACGCACATTTTCTCAAGATTTATTTTTATATAACATATTTCAGTGACACTAAGAGTATGAACCCTTCCAAACTTTCTTTCTCAGCATGGTAGAAGTCAGCATGATCTGACCCAAATCTGGGTCCAACCCCAATTTTTCAGAGCATGCAGGAGAAAGGATCTAGGGCTCTAGAGTTCACTCTTAAATCTAGTTTAGAGCTCTGAAAGTACATCTATATCTGCAATGTGTCCTCATCTGGCAGATAAGCGATAAAATCACTACGTTTCCTTTACGGTTTCAGCTGATGGTAGGCAGATTTTACATTGCTTTATCTAATTTTTACTTTAAAAAAAATATATATATCCAGGAATGAATGAGAGCATTAGCCTCCACACGTGCTGTACTTTATGCTATTTACTTCTGGATAGCTCTGGAATATTTGCAGCTGGCTGTACTGTCTTTTGTACAATGTAGCTCTTTATCACGTTTTTTTATCAAAGAGCTGTGGTTCAGCGCAGAATGAAGCAGTGCTGCATTGAAGCTGTAATGTGGCTCAGGTTACCAGATTGCATTTTTGATGATTTGGTATTAAAGTGCTCAACATAAAATAAAAATCAATATTTAACAAATGCAAGTGAGAAAATCTCTAAACAGAGACAGAATAAATGATCAGGTTGTGGAGATCTTGCCTTACTTTTTATATTAAAACAAGTAGCTTTGAATAAATCCAAGTGAATCTCCCTATTATTTTCTTTCTGAGGCTGATCTTATACTAAACTTTTGCTAGCAGAAAGTGAAGGGTGCGAGGACATGGGATTTACAACCAACACAGCTGTGCTGGCAAAAGGCCCTAGCGTAGATGTGGTTTTACTGGCAAAATTGAGCTTTTGCCAGCATAGCTAATTTCTCTCTTGAGAGTTAGTTTTGCTGGTGCAGCTGTGTCCAGACTAGGGATCACTGGTACTGCAGACTTTTACAGCTCTACTGTCACTGACTTGCAAGTGTAGGCATGCTCTTGGTCTCCACCTAACAGCAGTTTGCCAACGTATGCACGTGTACATCTGTGGGTCTCTCCGAGACTAAAACCATGACCACCTAACAAAAAAACCCAATCAACTAAACAAAACACTTTCCGGGCTCCTCCAATACTGCTTTCAGTGTCCTGAGGTCAGTAGTAGCACTCTTCTTAATTCTTCTTAATTCCTTTGCATACCTCACACAACATTTTTAGTGTCATAGCTAATAATTTTGCATTGAAGCAGAAAAATACACGTAAGCAAATCTGAGCAAGGCTTCTCCCTAAAAGATTAAAGATATCACAGAGGTTTCCTTTCTTTCTGCTTTGTTCTCTTGACTGCTTCCAGCAATCTCACTCTTCTACCCTTTTTCCAGAGTGCTACCTTCAACATATCTAATCCTTCTCTTGTCTTTCTTTCTTGTCCAAACAACTTGCTGTCGGGCCAAGCTAAACTTAGGAAGAAAACTGAGCTATCACACTGCCTCTCCACTGATTTCAGGTTTATCACCTTCCCTTTGTGAAGCCTTCCTACTTCTGGGCTCAGGTGTGGTTTGCAGCTGATAACCATTGCTAACAATTCTACAGCTGCAGTTTCATCACCTTGTTAAGGTCTTTACCCAGCTGCTCATTTCTCATTCTAAAGGACTCTTGCAGCATGCCACTTCTGATCTACTATCACTTACAATCCCTTGTCAGTTTTTCTGTCTTTCTCAAGCATTATTGCCACCTGCCTGTAGTTCTCTTTCAAACTGGGCTCTCTCCTTTTTTTTGTGGGAAGCAATCTGTGCTCCTACAACAGATACCAGACAGGACTGTTCCCCTTGCACGTTTAAGAAGGTATTCTGCTCTGCTCAGAGTGCAACTTTTGCAGTTAGACGCTACAAAATACAATTGCTTCCTCCGTGCCTCTTCATCAGTAAAATCCTGAAGAAGTTGTTCCACATCAGTGTCTGCAGAGCACTGTGTTGATATTTTAATAACTCTTCTGCCCTTAATCTAATTGGGAAAAAAAACCCAAACATGGTACTATTCCTGCTAGTAAGGGAGAAAGACCAATCATAAAGTAAGGGAGTAATTTACATCAAAGTAAACCAGAAGAGTAAGAATATTCTATTTTCTACCACTTCTGAGAGAAGGAGGCTTTAGTCTGAAGAAAAGGAGGCTGAGGGGAGATACATCACTCTCTAGAACTACCTGAAAGGAGGTTGTAGAGAGGTGGAAGTGGGTCTCTTCTCACAGCAGATAGGACAAGAGGAAATGGCATCAAGTTGTGCCAGGCCAGGCTTAGGTTAGACATTAAGAGAAACTTCTAGGCTGACAGGGTTATCAAAGACTGGAACAGGCTGCCCAGGGAAGTGGTTGAATCGCCATCCTTGGATGTATTTAAAAACCGTCCGGATATGGTGCTCAGGGCCATGGTTTAGAAGTGGGCATGGTAGAGTTAGGTAAAGGTTGGACTTGGTGATCTTAAAGGACTTTTCTAACTATAAGGATTCTATGAAGACTCCAGTGAAAATGGAAACTGTCTTAAAGAGGTGAGATTTTATCTTCTTGCATATTTGGCAGGGGGAAGACAACAACTCTATTAAAAAATTGAATGTTTTTCCTTGAACGATTGTTCTTAATACTCCTCTGTGTAGCTGATTTAAACAACAAAATGCACTACTTTTTAAAAGAGTATTTTGTTCTTTCTTGGGATTTAAACTGGACCATCTACATTGGTCATTTAAGTTGAACTTTTAATGATCAGAACACAAAGAAATCATAATTCCCAGCACCCTGTGAGAATGCCTGCCTCTTGGTTCAGTTTCATATACAAATACACAGAGAGCAATTAAATTTCAACAGGCCACTTTGTTCTGTGCCAGCCACCATCAAGAGTGGCATAGCAAGCACCTCCAAAGAGGCTCCGTGCTCAGCAGCACCAGAGATAGTCTGCAAATATGCACAAAGGGTTGCTTTGTTAATAGTCTTTCAGCACAGAAAACTAGTTCCTTGCTTACTAATGTTTCAGACAAATACGAGTTGCTAGATTTCCTGAGAAAGAATAAATGTTTTAAGTGAGTTTTCTTTGAGAAATGGATTATGTATATGGACTAATTAATAAAAGCAATTTAGAAAAAGATTTCCTCCTATCCCAGGTACATCATTGCAGGTAAAATACAAAAGCATTAAGAAGTAAAATTAAACCCAGCAATCTCCCATCAGAAGACACAAAATCCAGCTGTAACCAAAGCATCTTGCATCCTTTTTGGCACAGGGGCACACAGAGAAAGGGATAGTGCTTGCTCTAACTATGCAGTTTTTTAACATCATTACTAGAATAATCTCCCAGGAGAAGAGCAATGTGTACACACATCAGCTGGGAGTGAACTGGTGGGAGCCCAAGCTCCTCAATAAAGCCATACTTACCCTGAAAGGCAGCTGGATAGACCACGCTGCAGTGGGGGTCCCTGATTGATGGAAGCTCCTACCTATACCCTGGGACCTTATACCGCAGGATGTTAGAATTCTAGCACGCTTCCTTCTTGTTTCCTTACTGCCCAGGGATTAGTAGCTCCCTGCACATGCGACAATGATTTTGAAGACTGTCTTTCTGATGAGACTAACTTTCCTCAGCCACTATCCAGAAAAGACAGCGATGTAATTTAGGGTTATAGACTCTACCTCGAAGTTTTAAAAACAAAACAGAACAAGCAGTGATGTAGCCATGAAGACTTTAAAGACTAAGGGAAGGAGTCCAAATAATCTACCAGTGAAAACACTTGCTATGCACATTCTCTCCTTCATACACTGGAACTGCTATAGCCAAAGGCAGTGCTGTGTTCCTTCAGTCCCAGGAAAAGGGTGGTACTTGCCTGGGACACTGCAAAAGTCAAAGAGGGTCAACTTGGGAATCCTCCAGCTGGAGTTCCCCAGGTTACTGGCCTGGGCTGAGCTGCAAACAGCTTGGATTTATTACATTCTCACTCTCTTTTCTCCAGATTCAGAATTCTTTTCTATTAAATGCAACGAAATGAAGGGGTTTAATTGTAAATTCTTAGACATTTATTTCTAACTTAAAGACACTGTATGTCCAGCAGACATTTTGCTTTTTGTGGGGGGATTTTTTGTATGAAATAAAAAGTTGAAGTCTTGCCTCAAGCTCCAGTGTAATCAGGAGGATGAAATAAGCACATAACTTTGCATTTGATGGCACAAGAAAATGCACACATGATTAAGTACAACTTATCGTATGGGCCAGCTAATGACAGGACTGTGGTTCAAACTGACACATTCCAACTGATTTTTTGCTAAAGCTAGGGCTTTTTACATGCATCTGGGAGAGATTCTCATCACATAAACCCAGTACCAACCATATATTTCCTAAGTACCCTAACAGTACAGGCTGCAGATTCAACTTATCCTGAGCTTTGCTATAGCTACCTCAGCTATTGTCAATTTGCATCACAAGCATAAAGTTATTTAATGTACAAAAGCTTTAATGCTCCTTCCACATCATATAACAACACGTTTATCTGAGTGCTAAATAAAAGCTTTCAGAACTTTAAAGTGACTTTATGAATTGTATGTACCATAAAATAAACATTAGAGTATAATAATATTCTGTAATTTGGAAAACAGCAACAGAAACCAGTAGAAGACAAAAGAACAAATGCTTGAATAATCTGCTGCATGTCAGAAACATTAAATTAATTTATGCAATAATGTAAGCACAGTGATGTTAAGGTAATATGAAGGACATAAATTATACATTATTATTGTCAGTTCTAGCACTTATCCTAGTGGTATGTCAAAATAAATCCTGATATGTTAATATTTATAGAAATGAACAATAAGTGTTACAGCTCAGGGATTCATCTGTGATATTTTTTATATATAATTTGCATTTGCACATATGGTTGTCATTGTCTTTTCTGTAATTTGAGAGGTAAGCATCATGCAATTCATTTCTAATGCATTTTACATTACCATGAAAGCACATTATGCTTCCTCCACTAACACTTTTCAAATGGATGGCCTACAATGATTTAGAGATTGCACAAAACAACTCAGCAAATGGGTGACGATCTACCTGCAAAATCTGCAGTAACAATAGGTTACTGGTGAGCAAAGTGCCTAGTTTGCTAGTGATAGATTGTCTCCATAGAGTAAACACATCCTGCAGTTCTTGCAGTGATGCATTTCATAAGGATTAATACCTCCGAATAATACAACTACTCATTCTTTACATTTTCACACAAGATAAAGGAATAATTCATCCTCCTTCGGCTAAAATCTGAGGATCCGTATTTTACCTCATTTTATCATTCCCATTTTCCATCCAACAGATGGGTTTCTGTCCAGGTAGCTGGACACAACTTAATTTAGCATTTGAAGCTGACAGAAGTTTCCAGAAAAACAACACAAGAGAATGCCCACCTCCAAAGATTAAGTACACTCACAGTTGCTGCTCACCTCAGAAGCAAGAGGCATGTATTCTTCCTTTAGCAAGTGACCATAATTCTTCCCCTAAGGGTGGGTTAGGGATTTTGGCCATGGGCCATGTCTTTTGGGGTCTGGGAACCACGCTTTGGATGAAAAGGTAGCTATAGAGTTTTTATATTGCTGAGTCTACAAGTAAGACTACTGTTTCTAATTACCCAAGATCATTTTGCTGTTTTCCAGGAGTGTTAAAATACTCATATTCCCTGATTCAGCAGTAATAGACTTAGCCTGAGCCTTATATTTGTGTTCTGCTTACAGTCGGACTGCCATGTCAAAATGATTTGGCTAAGTCCGATGATCCTGTCTTTTCCCAACTGTCTCACACACAGCTGAAGTTTGTTACCCCAAACTTCATCTGTCAGGATTTCCAGTGTGGAAGAACCTATTAAGTACAGATTTTTGTATCTTTATTAATGCAGATGCCTGTTTTAAAAAAAAAAAATCTACAACTCTCCCTGGTACCAAACTTTATGATTCATCTTGTCTTCTGAAAGAGCTCCTTTGGAAAAACAGCTTCATAATTTTTTTTCAGTTTCCCTCCCAAAGTATTTCTGGGTCTAATTATTAAAATCAACCTAAATATTCATTTTGATGCTACCACAGGCATTGAATCCAGAGGACAAACAGCAGAAAAAGTTAAAGGATGAGCCATGAAAAACACTGACTGTTGTATGTTGTGGGCTAACACTCAGCCAAGCTCCATTTGGCATTGCATGACCATACAGGAAGCTACACAAGAAAATACAGGGAGGTCTCAGAGGGGTTCCTGGTCAGCATAGTCTAAAATCAGCCTAACACTTGGACGAAGAGAGATGGCTGCACAGGCGAAAATCGAGAGTGTAAATTATCCTGTAAGCCCTTTGTCAGATATGACAACATGGATGAAAAATCCTACTTGATCTCATCTTTCAAGATGAAAAACAACAAAACTCAATGACCAAATTTTCACAGAATCCATGCACTATTCAGAAGAGTGAAAAATGGCACAAGGGAGTATAATCTCTTCGCACATGAAACCATACCTGAAAGAACTCCATACTAGTACAAGCAGCAAAATATAGACATTGTAAGTATGTAAGTAAAGCATAGTATGTAGGTCTGACTAATCACTTGCCTTTTGTTTATAACATTTTATGCTCTGCATAAGTATAGGATTCTCTTCCATCACTGAAACTGCTGTCATCAGTGCAGTGAAATGAAATACTAGAAATGGCCGCTTGAAAGTTCTGGGAACAGAGAGGAAACAGATTTGGTGTAAGTGTGGAAAAAGCTCCTAAGAATGCAACTTTACAAAAGCATTTAGTCCCTATGGGCTAGGTCTTCAGCTACAATAAACGTTATCATTTCACTGAAATCAGTGGAGGAACAGCAGTTGATATCAACTGAGGATTTGTCCCACTGACTTCAAAGGACATACTTAGAGTGTACGAATTTAAAGCAAATGTAGAAACCTTTCCAATACTGGAGACTTTAATGTAAGCACACCAAATCCTGAAGTCCTGACTTAGTATCTCATACTGCTTTTATTCAGAAATCTCTCATTGGAATCAACCAGGATAGGTAATGAACAGACTTCTAAAATGTGTTTTCAGACCAAGATACTCCGTACGAGAGTCGTACATGTCAAACCTATTGAGAAAAGCTCTTTAGCAAAATAAGATGTTTAGTTTCAAGTAAATTTGTATTCTGCAACTGAAATATTTTTTATTTTTCTTTCTTGATCTTAGGAAATAAAGAGTTCCTTTTCTGTTATTTTTTATTATAACTTTCCCAATGTAGATGGAGCACAGTTGCACATTTATAGTGTGCTGATAGGGCTAAAGCTGCCTCTCTCTCCTAGATTTAAAGAATCCTTTACAAAATGGTCACTAAAGCAAAAGTATCTTTAAGAGATATTTGGTCTTGGCTGCCTAGTGGGGTTTAAGTGGCAGCCTGACGCTTGTTGCTTGTTTCTTTGCTTTTATTTGAGCTTGCTATCACTGCACTGCATTGTATTTTTCGAGTTACTTTTTCTCCCTTCTGTAATGTCTCTAGTCTCATTGCTTGGTGCTGCTTAATAACAGCTTCCTTGTTCCCTTTGACTTTGTCCATCACAGTCCTTCCCTACCTTGCCTTCCTTATCCTCCTAACCTCCTTCTTTGTCACTTTCTTACACGTGAAATTTATTCTTGTCTGTCAAACATAGCGTGCTTCCTCAGCTAGCCCGCAGTGTCCAACAGCACTCATACCCAAAAGATAACAGGACACATCCTCAGCATTTATCCAGGAAACCAGCAGGCACCCAGGCAATGCTCCTGCATGGAGAAAATCTTTAACTGGCATTGCACCACAAAATCAACATATATGGCAAGGGCTTTTCTTGCCCTTGGAATACAGGGTATGTCTGGAGTATGAATGGCCTGACTGGACAGTCCTGGTGCAGTACCATCTCCTGGAACAACTCTGAAGGCAGTCAGCCAATCATGAGTTAGCACAGTCCTGATATTAACCTAAATTATACTGCCCACCAAGAAATGGCTGTGGGGCTTGGAATGGATAAGCGTGCATAAACCCACTGCTGCTTTGGCATTTTCAGTTTCTAAAAGCATTTCCTTCTGCCTCTCTACGTGCAGCTGTCACCAACGTGTTCTTTGTTCAGATACACTGCTTTGCTCCCTAGAATAATTGTGTTCCTCTTTCTCTGCACAGCACAAACTGCCATGACTTTCTGTTATCAAGCACAGTTTCCATTAAATCACCTTTATTATGATAAGTTTATAAATATTTCTAAATTCTATATTTATAAATGTAATA
>NW_010194687.1:0-4887 GCF_000695765.1 Mesitornis unicolor
CCCTTCCAACTCCTACTATTCTGTGATTCTGGACATCTCATCAAAAGTAGTGTTCTGAGTACTGAGCTGTTACCACATAATACAATTTTTTGTGTCTGTGTGTGTTTGTGTGTGTGTGTGTGTGTGTCTGTGTGTGTGTTTCGGCTTTACATGATGGCATTAATGACTTCACACTAGACAAACTTTTCATATTTAAATAAATAAGGAAAATACCCCGCCCCTATTTATAGGGTGTTTAACAATTTATTTCTTCTACTTCAAAAAGACCTTGAGGAGCCACTTTAGCTTACTGTATGTATTTTTTTGACACCTCACATCAATCAGTTACTTTTCAGGGATGTGATACAGTTATTACACCGAAATAAAGCCAGTAAATTTCTGTGACTTTATTGTTTTACTGAGTCACCAAATTATTATATGAATGCTGTATATGGAACAGGAGAAACTAAGGAATAAAGTTGGTTCACTATCATAAATTAAAGCAAGGAGAAAAAGTAATAATAAGAGGACTATACTCACACGTTGCTACTTCTTAATTGGGAACCGCTTATCTGGATAGGAACATCATGGATGTCAACATTTCCCTTAAGGAAACCTGTTCTAAAGAATTCCAGCACTGACTTGATTATTACTTTCTAAGCTGCATGAATTCACATAAGCATTGTAAACAGTATGCTTACAGTGTATCCTGCAAGGTCTTTATTCTCTTTACAACACATTTTAAACTTTTTCCACATTCGTATCACCAGTGTCAATATAATGATTACATGACCACACAAGTATCTTATAATACCAGATGCAGAACCAGAATAACCTTTCAGAGCACAACACTAAGTCACCTCTGTTCCTCACAGGATACTCATTTTAACAAATGAAAAATCATGAGCTTTACCATACCATATTTCAAGCACTGTTTTCTCACTGCCTCAAAGGCAATGCTACTCTACTCTCCTCTTACAAACAAGTACTAAGGTTCTTAATCAAGAAGGTTCTAATTCTTCTCTATCAGGAAGAAGTAATATCAGGAATTAGTAAAAATGTTAGCTAAACAGAAAAATGAAAAGCAGGCAACGGAGTAAAATGACCATATGGGTGTTAAGCAGTAAAAACGAATGGAGAAGTGGTAGTTTTGCACAGGTTAGCCCTGGCCATTGTCTACATCTTTGCAAGTTAAAACTACTTTGAAAATAAAAGGGAACCAACCCCTTTTGCATGAAAAAGGCTTTTTCTGTCATCTACAGACACTGTTTAATTTATAACTGTTTAATTTCACCTACTGATCTCTCCTACATTGTGGGAGAACACTATTGGACTTCAAAAATAGTACAAAAAGGAAGGAGGTTTGATCTCCCTTTAGCAGGGGGCAGTGTCAAGTTTTTTCATACGCAAAACAACTAACACAAAACACCATTTGCTTCTTTGAAAGTTCAAGTATTCCTGAAAAGAACTGCAATAAATGAATTTAAAGAGCAGATAGAAGAAAAAAAGAAACTCATTCTCTTGCATACAATTATCATCAATAAGCCATTCCAGTAATGACATGCTATTTTTTAAAGGGCCCTACAAACTGGGTAAAACACAGCTAATATGGTGTGATCAATTCGGGTCATTGTGAAGAACAGTAACATCCTCCTTAAGAGGATTGAAAGTGGCTTTATGTTTCCCCCAGATTAGCAAAAGAATACTAGACAAAACAATTTACAACTCTAAAAAACAATTAGCTTATTGTTCTTATGTAAACACTGAAAAGCATGCCTTTCAAAAATCCTAAATCCTCCAAGCTGTTAAGAAAACCAAGTAACTATGTAATGCCATCAAAATCTCAAACAACACAAACAAAAGAATAGAACAGCACTAAGAAAGGTAAACAGTGATTATAAGCAAGCCACACAAAACACTTTGAGTTATCTCAAAGCAAAATGACCACCCAACAACGTTGATCGGGTTTCTGAGTGAGTCAAAAAAGGAGCAAATTAAGCTGAGCAAATCATGTACTACTGCTCTTTGACTGTTTGATACTTTAATGTATGATAATCCTCTCTCCCTGAAGCTCCTACTCCCCAAAAGCTCTAATGAAGAAGGCCTTCAAACTGCCCACTGCTCCCACCATGCCTGGCGAAGATGGTGATGGCCTGTTCTTCCTCATTCCTTCTAAAGAATGCACCCCCTTTGCTAGCAACACAGAGATGGAGTTCAGCCTTGTTTGGCCCCGCTACAATTTCCAGGCCTTCCAGATACCCCAGGGCTCATGTCCTTCCTGTTTGTGCCTCTTTGTGTTTGCAAGGCAAAAGGTTGTAGAAAATAGGAGAATGAACTCCGAGGGAGGAACAGTAAGAACAAAGCGGACAGATCTGCAAAGCTGGAGGTTGTGGAGGTGGGAACACAATCCAAGTACATGCTTCTGCTCTTGGGGAAGGAACTGAATGCTGCACACTGTGACCTTTAATGAAGCTTAGTCTCCAACCTTAAGAAATCACAAGGAAAAAAGCACACTATGATCCACTTTTGAAAAGAGGATCTTGGCATTTCAATGTATCACAAAAGTGTAAACTTCTCTCCTTGTTCCTGCATCACTAAACCAGCTGAAACACACTGCTCCTCAAACACAATATATGCTTCCTCCAACAGAAGGAGCTCCCAAAACCCATAGAAATTAGGAGTCTTGTTATGCAGGAGGGTCTCAGACATTCCTCAGAAAGACGAAAAGCAAGAATTCATTTTGTACATTTCCTTTTCCCATCTGAAAGTACTCTACTGTTTCCTAATTTTTACATGATCCGACACCTGTGCTCCATTGGTTCCCTTGGGCTCTCTCAGACCCTTATCTTTCTTTTTTCACAGATTGAAAAAGAGATTGCTTAGCCCGTGGTTAACCTATAAGCAGGCTCTCACAGCTTTCCAAAGCTGCAGGCTGGGACAGCAGCAAAAACATTATAATCAAGAACTCTTTTTTTCCTGAAGTAGTCCCCAACAAGAGAATTTTATATACAACAGTGCCACCTTCAGTTCCTTCAGGAAAACTGCTCTACTGAGATGCAATGCTGGATCCAAAGGGCACAAAACCAAGATCCATAAACAGGGTCCAAGAAGCAGCACGGGGCTATTCCTTTGTCTAAAAAAGCAGAGCTGGTGCCTCCAGTTAGCATAAGAAGAAGGTTGGTTCCCACTCTGACCTCCGCTTTGGTTCCAGGACCAGCTCACAGAAATCTTAACTACAACAGCAGAGGAAGTCTCCCACTCTGACCATCTTTGAGGAAAAGAGCTGTAAAACTCTAAGAGAACATGCAAAATAACCATGTAACTAGACATGTATTATTTTTGCAGGCATGGCATGAAGGTTGGGCTGCCAAATTTTTCATATTTACTCAATCTCAAAAAATACTACAGTATTTTTCTTAAACGCAGTAAAGGTCTCTCAATTCCCTCAGTATCAGTAAACAATGCGCTTTTCAGACATCACCTGCAGAATGCAAACAGCCTTTTACACATACTGACAGCCATTTATTTACACCACCTGGCAAGTTTTCTTGCATAGTCTCAACATTTCAGTTTGTTGTGCTAAATGAAAAACATCATGCTTCAGTATACACACACGATATACAGTGTTTGAAGAGTGCTTTAAGAGCCATGTGCCATGCTCTTACTCGAGCACTCTCTGTGAAGTGGTGTCAATAGAATGGTCTCAGTCTTATAAACAAAACACAGTATGAACATCTGGTCACCTGGTGCTTGGAAACACAGAAACAAAGCAGGAGCTGTTTGAACTCGGATCCTGGTTTCCCAATGATAGTCTTTCGTCTTTGAAGGATTCTGTTGCTAAAGGCAAAGATTAAACAATTTATTGCTATATAATTGTTCATTCAGGCTTCCTCATACCTTTTGCACTTAAAATCTTCTGGATTAAACTGTATATTCATGATACCATAATTGCTTTCATCGCCTCCCACAGGAACCAATAAAGGTTTGGTATCCTCTTCCATATTTGGTGAATATGCCTCCTCCTAGATTCTGAGTTATTCTGACCTAAAAAAAAGGAAACAAGACAACTACAGTTAAGTAAAACTGTGCCACTGCTAGGAATTTAACACCGGCAGAGACACAGAGCTTCAGAAGCTCCTAGGGTGAAAACCATCAGAAAATCCCTTCAATCTGCTGCTTCAGAATTCTCATTCCATAACGCAAACATCACAGGCCAAGTACAGTAGGGACATTATTTTTTTACAACACTGTATCCATTTAAGTGGTCAATGTACAACTGTGGTCTGAATCTACTTTAGCACCACAAGAGGCAATACAAATTAAAGAAAGGTGATGGTTGCTTATACAGAGACTAAAACAGGTCTGTAAAAAGTGAGGCTTGAGATCTGAATTTCCTTTGAACTACCACAGCTAAGAATCAAGTCTACCATGTGCAAATTAATGTTAAGTATATTGATACATAGGTCTTATCTTCCTACTCTCAAAGCATGGGACTACTGTTCTTACTGCGTCATTGTAAGACCAGTGTGATTTTTGAAGGATTTTCCAGTTTATAACAGAACAGTTGAGAAAAATTTATCACAGTTCTTAGATTATTGTTTCACATAATTATTTCAAACCTCGCAGTAGACACATAAGCAGTTTTCCAGTGTATTTCCCAGAATAATGATCACATTATTGCAGTCTACTGTGTCCAGGGTCTTTGAATTAAAGGCAATGAATGGTTTAATAATGCATTAATAGTAATTTATTGCATGCATTCAGAGCACTCCTGGCCAAACCATGGGCAGCAGATAACTTTTAAGCTAATGGAATTCTACTTAGACTGAATTATAGACCTCATACAAGACTTGCTCTATCTCATCTGCAGCTGAACAAATGTAATGGCTTTAACAGCTCTCATTCCTG
>NW_010194687.1:4918-6235 GCF_000695765.1 Mesitornis unicolor
TCTGAAGAATTCCTCAGCCTGGACTCCTTCTTCAAGCTAAAATGGTAGAAGTATCTGCTCTTTCCAGGAGACCATTTCCTGATGCTTTAGAATGCTGGACAGGAAAGACAGATTAGAACCAGAGCTGGCACAAGATAAGGAAGGATGACACTGGATATCTGAAACCTGGAGCAGCGATGGAGGAAGATAAAACAGATGTGTGTATCATCCTTCTGCACCCTCATGGAAACATACTGTAAAGGCTCTATCCCAGAAATTACATCAACCTAAGTTAAGCACTGACATGGCTCTATCCCTTCCTAACTGCACATTACCAATCCTCTTGCATTAACTCATCCTGCTAATGCCTCTGAAAAAAACAAGCAAACAAAAAACAGAACCAAAGAACCTGAAGGAGAGGATGAAAAGGGAAGAAAAGTTGGCAGTTTTCAACCATGTCAACTCTTAGGATCAAACAAGATCAAGGAAGAGTGAGAAAATGCTGAAGAAGCATACGGGGAGGACAGCAGAAGCACTAAGACAAGCTCAATCTACTGAGGAAGTGCATTTTAGAAAACAGGCTCCCCCTTTCTCTCCCACCCCTGGTGTGCTGAGCACAGCTCTATGCTCTCAAGGGGAGGTGATCACTGGAGGCTCCAGTCCAAGGAAACACTACTGAAAGCACTAGTCCTGCCCTTGATTAATCCTGCCTCTACGGCATTTGTGTGATCCCACACTAAACTGGACTGGAAAGACCGATCCAAATGAAAATGAACCATTCTTTCCCTTGCTTTAAATCCAAATCAGTGTTGAGCTTGGGGCTTGTTGTCTAGCTGCACACATTTGGATGAGTGTGCAAACGAGAGGATAGTGCACAGGTAAAGCCATTTAATCTGGCTGTGCTGCTAGTTTTCTCCTAGTTTCAGCATCCATGATAAAATTTTACTAATGTTACTAAGTTTAAAGGCATGGTTTTCTCTTCCTTATTTGAGAGGACACAATAAGTGATCAGTGATAATAATCCAGGCAATCTTAAGAGTCTTATTTGCACTCCCTGATGAAAACCTCTTTCTGTTGCACTTCACTTTTGCTGTCATACTCCCTAAAGCTTTTTTCCTCTCTTCTTTCCAGAGCCTTTTCAAGATGGGCTTCTTTTACCTACCTTCATCTACTGCTTCCTTTCCTCTGCCACTCCAGCCCTTCTATACACCATCAGTTCAGATTCTTTACCTTGAAGTCCTGCCCTTCCACATCAATGCTGCTGGCTTTTTGGCCTCAACTGCACATCTTGCATTCTCTCTCCTTCTCACCAGCTCCTCTGGTGATGCTCAGCTTTTG
>NW_010194687.1:6266-8946 GCF_000695765.1 Mesitornis unicolor
TTTCCTATTTTCTGTCTCTCTTACACACTTTGTCAAAATTGCTTCCCAACCCTGCCTTTAGTAAGCACTGTTCACAAAGGGATTTCTTAGTTTACAGCAGTATTTTTACTTCCTTTCATGTGGCACTCTTTTCCTTTCCAAACCCCGTTTATAGCTCCTGTATTGTTCACTTCTTTCCTATCGATTTCCCTTGGTTTTCTTTAGCTCTGGGCTACCTCCTTCCACCCTGCTGACTCCACAGTATGTCCCATTCCTCTTACGCCCTCTACCCTCTCACTGTTAAATTCATCCCAGTGCACACCAATTTCCAGCAGCTGACTACTTCTGAAACAAAACCACAGGTCTGGAGATTCCACCCGCTCCTCAGCCATTCGACACCTTTTGCATCCCTCTGACCACAACTGAAGACATGGACATTTATTGTTTTGCTTTTAATTGTCACCTTTAGAGTCTACAGCCTCTAAGACTTCACCAGTGGTCTCAGTTAGTAGACTGGCAATGTGGTATTACTTACTTTTACTCCATTCTTTTCTATTTTTCACTACAACATCCTCCATGATTTTTCTGAACACATACACCTAAGTCTCAAAAACGGATCCCTCAGTTTGTTCTGCATTTTGCAACTTCTTCCAAGTTTAAATCACACTTTGGATTTGGCCATAAAAATGCAAACAAAAATGTAAGTTTCTAATGGCTGAACTGAAACTAGAAATAAATGAAAACCCCAAATACTCACAAATGCTTTTAGCCAGAATTTTCCAGAAGACTGCAGTACTGAGATCTCTTCCACAGGCACTGGTTTATGGTGCAGATTAAGCAGACATTAAGTACTAATTAAAGACACTGCTTTGAACACATCGCTTCCTTAAAAGCTCTTGTAAATAATGCATTTGTACTTTACAATTCAATCTGACAAATGCAGACAACATTGATCACCAGTTTGATTTTCTCTGCACTACAGCTATAAATAAAGAACCCAGAACATTTTATAGTATTCCATAAAGAAAAATAATCCTTCCAAACCATAGCATACACTAAGTTTGGCTTGAAAGCATCATTTAGGGCTTAAGGAGTTGTTGCTTTCTGACTCTTTAGCATCTACTTAAAAGCTGGATTGGCAAAGACAGTTCATTTGTAAGTGCTTGCTGTTGAGAACAGACACATGAAGCTTATGACCAACAAACTGATTACTTTACAAATAGATACAGCAGTCATATATGTAAAGGCTGTAGCTGGAGCCAGTACAGCTCAACATAAAACTGTAAGTAGAAGAACAAAATTAAGAAGAATGAACCTGATTAACCTCTCTTTTACCTAATTTCTACCATTTTTGGCTGGACTGCATTCTCAGGAAACGTTTTTAATTAATGGGATGAAGTCCCCTGAAAAATGTTAAATATTTTGAAAGCAACCAAGTAACTCTCAAACTGAGCATTCAAAATTAGTGGATTTTACCTGTACTTTATTCCCTATCTTTAGAATAAAGATAATGCCAATACTTGCTTTAGCTCACAGACATATTGTAAAGAGAAAATAACTTTTTTTGCTCACTTCAGGTCCTCTCTCTCTCTCTCCTGGTTGCAAAGTTTGAAAAACTTCAAGGAATGAAGACTAGGAATCAGCAGCTTTAAAAACCTAATTCTAGCCTGGCAGCCACAGTGTGATATGATCTGGAATTCTTTGTGCCGGATAGCAAAACCATGTTATAGTTTGCTTGCACTGTGAATCTAACAAAGGTAGTTTATAGCTCGGCTACAGATGTGTGTGTCAATGCTTTAATATGAGATCCCATCTTGTCAGGTCATTCCCAGTTACAGCCCAGGCCATGTAAGAGGGTTACCAAACAGGTTTACCACAGAGCAGAAACAAAACTGTGCTCAGCTGCTCAGTCATCCTAGTCATTCCACAAGCACAGGCTGTGTTTAGCTGGTTTGTAGGACTGCTGTTTATCAGAGGGCAGGGGGAGAAAGGTAGTGAGGGGCACTGCCACCACAGCCTCTATCATGCTATCAAGGTTACCAGTGCGATCGGACGTGGTGTGCTGGGAAAACTGCAGCTGGAGCTCCAAGAGCTGTTTATGCTCCATGTCACTAAAGCTGAGCTGAAACTGCTGCACAGACATAAGCAGTGGTCTCAAAACAATTTCCCAGTGTAGGAGACCCAGTGGACCAGCCATCAGGGATGGAGCCAGAACTCTTAATTAGGAAGTCATGCACCTTAAAATAAATGATAACAGACCTTAGTCACCTGCAACTTGTTACTTTTCAACCTACTTAGTTACAACTGCAGTATTAAGATTATTTTGGTAGGAATCTTGCCACCAAAAGCTGTTCCTATGATTTTGTGCAGTAGTAGTTTTCTTTTAGATTTCTAGTAGTTCTTAGAAGGACAGCTCTCAGTCAATTAGATTATACAAATAAAACCATTACAATTTAAACTGTAGACACTTTTTTGTCCTCATTTCTTATTTAAAGTCACTACTCCTAAAAGCCCTGATACTCATGGTTTAAATCTAAGAAATGCACTAATGAAAGCATTTACCAGATGACAAATTTAAGTAAAATTTTGAAGAAATGGAACATTAATTTTATTTGTCTTAAACAGATAAAGCATCTATTATTTGTATATAGATATTTTTTATGGAAAATGTAAAGAAATACAAGAACATAAAGTTATCACC
>NW_010194688.1:0-6616 GCF_000695765.1 Mesitornis unicolor
ATTGCTGAATTGTTTGAGAACATTCATCATCAAATTTTTTGATCTATGGAGCCATTTTTTCCATTACCAGATAGTGGTTTGTGTTTGTGTGCTGTTTGGTTTATTTGCAGTATACTTTTGAACTAGGATAGTGAGGAGAAAAAACTGAGAACATCTGAATTTCCAAGCCTCAAATAAATTATGTTCAGCAGCGCTTTAGTCCTCAACTAGTTCTGTAGTCAGCGCTTATAGGATACTTTAAAATATTCAGATAATTGAAAATTTTGTAAACAAACTTCTCTGCATGCATGTCTTTGTTTTTTTATCAAATCACCCTTTCATCTTTTCTCAAATCCATTAAATAGTTGAGTTTTTTGAGCGTTACATGGAGAGAGGTGTTTCCTGGTTTAATTATTAATATCCTGATTCTTCTCTGAACATTTGCAGTTTCAAACTTTCATTGTGAAATCTGCACACAGTGACAGGTGCTGTTGAGCAAAACTTCACTGGTTATTTTGTTTTTTACCAAAGAAAATTACTCCTTCAGTGGCTTTATTGTGTTATGGGCAGCTATTTGTTTTTCTGGTCGTCTTTGGTTATCTCTCCCAGGGCTCCTTCACACTTAAGGAGCAGGTTGGATTCTTTGCTGCTAAATTTATCCCTTTGAGTTTGGCTGTGTTAAATCACAAGTCCCAACTTCTTAAAAGAAAAATGTTAAAAATGTCCTTTTCTGTTTATTTAACACTCTTGTAATGAATGTGCCATTTGGAAAGTTTAGCCATCATATTTATTTATCGTTGATGTATATCAATGATAGGAATCATCTTATATATCATCTCTGTATCACTGAAAGTATTTTGGTAACTTTAGAAATGTTAAATAGTTATTGATATTTAGAAGGGCCAGGAATATATTTCAATTTGGTCCTATTAAGAAAACTTATTTCAAGATTCAAATTTGAACATTTTCAAACTGTTGAGATATCTCATTTTCAGTTCATATAATGCATGCTTGTTGTTTGTATTTACTTTCAAATTCTAATTTTAATTCCCTTATCTTTTTTTTTAATTATAAAAATTCCATTTTATACACTCACTTCTTCTATGTGAGAAGTATACTTTATAAGCTATTTCAACTTGCTGTAAATCAGACTTTCTGCAGAACTTGCAGAAGCTTATTTTTTTCGTGATTGTTGGTGGACCAAGAAGAAAATTGTTAAATGAATTTCTCTTATTGACTTTTTTTTAATCTACAGGCTTTGTGGAATTGGCTTTTTGAAAGCATTAAGTTCATATATTACCAGTTTGCATTTTATTGTGTGTGCAAATAACACATAATCAAATCACTTGTATTTAAGCAATCGTTACTGTTTAGTCTGCAATATTTTTTTTATTGATTGAGGTTCAGTCTTGTGTTAAATTAAAAACTTCATCTGTATAGAGGGAGTTGTGAAACTAATGCTTTTTTAATTCCTAAAAATCAGAAACACAAGACCTTGAGGTTGTCGTTCAGCTTTGTGTCTTCCTTGTGGTTGAGCTCATCCATGATGGCATTTAATGATCTGCAATAGATGCCAGCTGTTATTTCATCTTGCTGTTATTCCAGTCTAGGATTTTACTTGCTAAACATTGGTCCATAAGTACTTCTGTGAGTGAGAGGTGGGTTGAGGTACTAGCAGACTTTCATTGCTCTGTGCATAACTATTTTATTGTTATAAAATGTACATAGTGGGTGAGATCAAAGGGCCGTCAAGCTCCATAGCTTGACTGACAATCGGTGAAGAAGAACAGAAGAAAGAAATATTATGATAGAAAACTTCATATTCTTGTCAACCTGTGCAGGCTGCCCTCTGTGTCCACGGGTTATACATATTTTTCAATTTTGTCTCAATTTAATTTTAGTAGAGCAAAAATAGAAGTGCCCAAGGCCAGGTTGGATGTGGCTTTGAGCAGCCTGGGCTGGTGGGAGGTGTCCCTGCCCATGGCAGAGGTTGGACTGGGGGAGCTTTGAGGTCCCTTCCAACCCAAACCATGCTGTGATTTTATGAACCTTGTTGTAAAACATTGTTGCCTTTATTTAATTGCATTATTCATGCCTTAAATATCAAAATAAACCCCCAAACCTTACAGGCACTGAAGATGTGACTGCTGCGAAATCACGCATGTCCTTTAGAAGGCAACATATGTCAGTGGTAAAAGATATTTATGAGCTATATTTCATGCAAATGCCTTTTGAGTTATGTAAGGAAATATGTTCTGATCCTTTAAAAATGAGCATAATAAGGAGTGAACTACTTGGTGATGAAGCATCACGTCATTTCGGGGGGCAACGCCACTTCTTTCAGAGCTCCAAATTCAGCAGTTAATTACAATATTTGGCCTTAATTTTTTCTGTCTCGTAGCATTTCTGCGGAGCTCTTGAAGGGTTTGCATTTAGGTCCGGGTGCCATTCTGTGATACGTTTTTATACATTTATTAATGAAAAGTTCCTGCCTACATCTCCCTGCCCTTGTGCTCCTCTCACGGATCCAAATTTTGATTTGAAAATTGAATTGATTTTTGATAAAAATCCAGATTTTGATTTGAAAAAAGATTTTGGTCTGCAAATACAGACTGATGATGGAGGAGGGAAAAAGGTGGCAACCTTGCTAGTATATCTTATTTCTGCATTGCTTTTTCTTAACAGGGAATGTTCTAGTGGTTTTGACAAATAGCTGTGAATTAGTGGGAGCTTGGCTTTTAGTTGCAGGAATGACGTGTCTTGTCGAGGCTCTGTTGGATAGAACGAAGGAAAAAATAAGATTCCAGTTTTCATGGCGTCAAATATATTCTGTTATCTGAAAACACCAGATGTTCTCAAGCCTCGTAGCCACCACGGAGGTCTTGTAATCACATTCTTGCTATATCATTCCAGTTGCGATTATCACCACCCTAGTGATAATGTCCTGGTGGGACTGGGAGTCGGGCAGTCGCAATATTGACTCTGGTTTTGGCCGTATTGTCTCAAACCCGTTCTTTGTGCTGGGAGACTCTGGTTGAACCTCCAGGATGGTACAACCTACCCAAGGGCTCTCATGTGGGCTAATTAGATGCCAGAAGTGAAGTGAAGGTTGTCCTGAAAAGGAAGCTGTTAATCTGTTCTCAGATATATCTGACTGAAGAGGTGTTGGGAAATGGTGGAATTTATTGAGTTGGCTCTCGAGAAGTAAGATTTAGGCTTGAGAACTGTTAACTAATTCCTTGTGGCATTGAGAAGTGTTGGAAAAGCTTTTTCCTGAGGCTCTTGACTAGCAACGAGGGTACAAGGACTAATATGCCGAGAAATCTACTCTACTGTCTATGAAGGATATAATACCAATTATCTATTTTAAGTAAAAAAAAAAATATAAAAAGGGCCTATTCAAACTCTGAGCATCGTTTCTTGAGGCAGAAAAGTTTTTCAGGCACGTGTCTCCGAGCATTGAAGCTGTCCTCCAGTTCCAAGAAATAGAAACTATCTAGAATATTACACTGAGGTAGCATTTTGCCATTTATTTCTTTTTTAATTGCTAAACTGGCTTTAATATTTTCCAGTTGATCTGGTGAAGGAGTCTACTGCTGCTCCTCATTCCATGTGCAACCAACTCCAAGAGCAGCATGCTCAGGCGTTAGGGAATTTTGTTGGTGCTTATTTATCAAGGCAGCCTTTTTACCCTCTAAGGACCAACTCAGTCATCCTAGGAAAGCCTGATAGAAGTCCTGTAATACTCCATAGAGACACCAAAAGAATGTTTTAAAATACAGAAATTCTTAAAACATGTGACCTATACCAGTGGGGAAAGTGGGTTAGCTGTGAATTGAAAGCCATGTTTGAGGTATCCAGCAGCTTTACGGAAGTCACAGCTTTACAAAAACAAGGGGTAATGGCTTTAAACTGGAAGAGGGCAGATTTAGACTGGATATTAGGAAGAAATTCTTCCCTGTGAGGGTGGTGAGGCCCTGGCACAGGTTGCCCAGAGAAGCTGTGGATGCCCCCTCCCTGGCAGTGTCCAAGGCCAGGTTGGACGGGGCTTGGAGCAGCCTGGGCTGGTGGGAGGTGGAATATACTGGGATCCTCCTTTTTTTCTGTTTTTTTTGTGAGTATCTGCTGCAGCCTACCACCAGGTCTCTGGTGTCCCAACAAAGCTTGCAGGTATTTTGCTAGGAACTAGAATAAGCCTCTTGGCTTTTATATTGTTCTTGTTGAGGTCTTCTGGGCTTATAAAAAAGAAAAGAGCGAGTTGTTTCATTTATTTTAAGGCTGGACCAGTTTCCTGGTCCTTTCCTGAGAGGCTGTAGTCAATGTGATGGGATTTAGGAGCAGGATGGAGAAGACAGCAGGGAAGAGAGAGGAACCACTTGTCATCAAACCATTGCAAGGAGACAGGATCCTTGGTTAGACCAATTTTCATACTACTTCCTTTACTAATGGCTTAATAAGCTTTATTATTAAGTGTTTTCATAGTAGCATGACCTGTTTTGAAATATCACACTTTGGTCAAGTTGTCCTTGTCCATGAGTATCTCCAGGCTTGAAGAAATGGGAAAAATCCAGTTAGGGATTTCATAGCATTTATAGCAATAGCAATAAGCATTTCATAGCTTTATGTGCAATTTTTCGAGCACTTCAATGCGTGTTATATTGCAGCTGGTAACAAGGGATTCTCCTTAACTCTTTCCAGGAAGGCAGGGGATGAAGAAGAGAAAACTTTGAATTTTGGCAAGCTTATGTCAGAGGTTCAGAATTCTCTCACTAATGTAATTTAAAAAAATGCTTAATGCAAAAAATTGCAGAAAATAAAAATCAAATGTGAAAAATAGTTTTAACTTCAAATAGTTTGGCATGCATCATCACTTGGGTCTGTATTTGGACACACAGCTTTTGGGCGTGAAGGCTTAGCAGTGAAATGAAAACTCCTTGGAGCATCACTCAATGCCCAGGGTAGAGGTTGTGGTTCTGGGCACCCCCCGCTGCTGTCTCCTGGGAGGTCTCTCTGCCATCCATGGGGATTTTACCCACAGCCTTCAGTTGCTTTAATGGAATAATATTAACAGAAAATCATGTAGGTAAAGTGTTTACTAGAAAAATTCAGTTTAACATCTGAGGGGTTTTTTTACCTTCTGATTTTTGGCTATAAAAAAATTGCATTATTCTATCCAGATGAAGCTTACATGTGTTAGGAAAAAAACCTAAATATAATCCCACTTAGTACTGATATTTCCAATTATTTCGTATATAGGACTGTCACTTAATCAGTACTTCGATGCTGGTTGTCAGTGATAGAGTCAATATAGCATAGTGTTAGACTCTTCTTATTTTTATATATATAAAGTCTGCAGTAGCAAAGCCTGGTGATACTAGGCAAGTTCCTGATCAGAGATGACTTTTCCTGGCTCCTTCCCAATCCGGTTAAATTTACTTGCCGTGCAATGTGTTACATTGGAGCCTTGGAATTCTGCAAACGTCAGTGAGTTTTTCTCTCATCTTCATAACAAGAATTAAATTTTGCATTTGGGTGATGAGATTTCTGTTTTTCCTTTTTCTTTTCCTTCTCAGTTTGTGCTGATGTTCTTCAAAAAGATGTTCTTTCGTCATTCAGGCATTCCTCAAAATTCCTATTAGTGTCTGGTTTTTGCGTTACGTAGATTGCATTAAGCCTTATTTCACTTAGAAATTCTCAATATTTTTGAAAATAAGAGTGAAAATTACTATCAGAATTATATCTGATATAATTAGTATCTGAAGTACTATCAGAAAATTAATATCAAAAAAGAACATTTAGTGTGGCAGCAGCATCTTATGATCATCTGATTCAAAATCTTTAATTCTTCTAATTTATGAGATATGAGAACAAATTGGAAGAAGTGGGAAGAACTTCTGGCATTAGCAATACAAACACCTACTAAAGTCTTTCAAAAAGCCAGTTATTTTGGTCATTGCACATATTCGAAGAAACCCAGACATCAATATATTTTATTTTTTTTTACTGCTTTTCCTTCTCTAATAGTTACATAATTTTAGGGTGTCGTTATTTTGCATTAAGGAGTATGAATTATGACATTTGTTTGCATTTTTGTTCTCATAAGATGTGTTTTTTGGTAAGACCACTTAAATGAGTGTCCTTAAAAGAGAAGATGATGGGAGCCAAAGAAGTTGAGAGCTTGTTTTAGAAATGAGTGAGTATCTTTCTTTGCTGATTTGGTCTTTAGATATTTTTCTTACTGCCTCCTTCACACAAGTGGGTTGTTCAGGGCTGTCCTGGTTTGAGCTAAATAGAACTAATTTTCTATTTAGTGATTTTGCTTTTCAGCTCAGTCTCTTTTAAGTGGCTGAACTTGCTGAAACTAAAGGCATTGTTTCCCAGACAACGCTGCTAGAAGATAAGCTCAAGGTCAGTTGTCTCACCATGGGTGCCGTGTCTGCACCTACGGGGGGGAAGCAGACCCAAAACGGACCAACTAGGTATTCCATCCCACATACGTCATACTCCGTATAAAAGCCGAGGGATCACGAGGGTCTCGACTCCTTTTTATTCCATCTTGGAGCCCTTCCAGCTCGGACCATTCCATCCGTCTGGAGGAGGAGGCCTGAGCAGAACCCTGCTGGTTCATCTGCCTCTG
>NW_010194688.1:6971-8595 GCF_000695765.1 Mesitornis unicolor
CAGCCCTAAACCACGACAAGGGCTTTTCTGTAGAATTGGATTGCTCTGGATGGTTCATCTTCGTCAAACCTCCATAGACAACCAGAAAAACCCAGTGCAGTAGCTCTCCAAAGAGGAGGGTTTATTTTTGTAACTGCTATGTATTTCAACAAGGTAGTAAACCAAACTTGTAGTGTTCCTAAAGCAAGGTTGTGATTGAAAAATGTAGTGCTTAAAAACCAGAAGTATGTTACCATATGTTATAAACATCTCATTAATTCTTTTTTTAAACATGCAGCCATATAAAGTAAAGGAAATGGATGCAGAAGGAAGTCTGCTCAGACCCTTTTAGGCACTTTGGTACTAAATACTTAATTGAAATTGGACTCTATTTATTAAATTTTTTCTATTTGAGATATTGGTGAAAGGTGAGAACTTTTTGATATTGTACCTCATATTTTCAACTTCTTCCCTTCATATTTTACAGGGACACTTAAGGATTGACCAGTGAGGTTTTGGAGCTCTTTTAGTTGTTTAAAAAAATCAATGCATTTATATCAAAGGGTAGTAAGTAGTTATTTAAAAAATAGTGTAAGAGAGATCTTTAGAATTCTTCATTGCAGATTTCTATGAGTTGGAATTTGAAAGACAAAAAGAAAGAAATGAAGGTAAATAAAGATGTAGTGATTTTGAAGATAAGAGGAAGATAGTGTGCTTCAGACTGGGTAAAATCATGCATGAAATTTCTGCTAAAATCTGGCAGAACTGAAACATAAAGTTAGAACAAGACCATTTTTTACCTCTACAGAGCCCTAATTATTCCAGTCATGTCCAAGTTCCAGAAGCATGGTCCCATCAACTTAAAATATATCTTGGTGAGGTATTATTCCCTGAACAATACATCACGCTGTCTTGCCAAGGACAATTCTCGCACTAATGGTTGTTAATATTACCTATAATGACATGCGACTACTGTTAATTAGCAGTGTGGGTGGCCAGGAGATGGCATGATGGGATGAAGGAAAGGTGAATGTTTTAAAGGGAATGAGTCAAATAAGATGGAAAGACAGGCTTGGCATGAAGTGAAAAAGAAAAGGTTTGGAGAATGAAAATAATTGAAATAGGCAGAAATTGAAAATCAAAAGTACCCTGATCCTGTTGTGTATCACATGCAGCAAAATAAGGCATGCACTTGAAAACTAATTTTCCCATCACCTGGCCTGAACAGCGACATTAAAGAAATGCAGAATAGAGAATTTTAATTCTGTTTATCCCTATTGACAGTGATCGATCTTGTCCTCTGTGAAATAACTATGTGGGAAACCTGTCAAAACATACAAAGAGTGTATTTAGAAGAAACAGAATTTTAGAAAAATCTCTGATTTTCATGTTTATTGAATTCTATAAAGTCACTCTAATGTTTTTCACAGGCATAATTGGAAAGATAACAGTAGGTATTTGTTACCGACCCCCAAAACAAGACAACGAGACCAACGAAGCGATACTCGGGTCAATTAAGCAGGCTTCGGATCAACAAAACCTGGTTCTTATGGGAGACTTTAACTACCCAGACATCTGCTGGAAAAACAGCATCACAGCAATTCACCAGTCATTCCTCAAGTTCCTGGAATGCTTAGAGGACTCC
>NW_010194689.1:0-301 GCF_000695765.1 Mesitornis unicolor
ATCGCCCCCAGCTTTGTTGAGGACCCTGAGCATGGAAGGAGGTGCGTGCCACAAGGCTTCTGCCTGCTGCTCAGTGTCCACAGGAGCTGCAGAGTCACTTGGCTCTTCCAAACACAGACCTAGAAAGCAAAAGCATGTGCAGCAAGCGTCTTTGTAGCAGTGGCCAAACAGAGGCCACGAGACAAGCGAGGCTGAAAGGACTCCATGTCCAGCACCATCACAAACCACACTGATGTTTTCTGGTGTTCCAAGCCCCAGTCTGTTGTAATGACCCTCAAGCCCTTCTCTTACCTCTAGAGCT
>NW_010194690.1:0-606 GCF_000695765.1 Mesitornis unicolor
AATTCTGGTCCCCAGAGTACGCACTCTTCTGTGCAGTCTGAACTACTCTCATTCCTTGTTCTCTCTAGGTAACAAATGGAAGGTGTCAAATATGCACGTGCACCTAGGGTTGCTATTCATTCCTACAGTGTTACATTTCCCAAGTAATGAAAAAGTAAATTGGGTCAAGCAGCACCTGGCTAAATAGCTGCAAATTGTATTTTTTAGGATGTAGCCCTATAGTCTGTAACATCTGTCCTCATAGTTTGACACTTTGTCAGTGCATTTCTCCTTGGCAATTGCCTCAGTTTGATGGTGGATCATTTCTTACATTTTAACTATGATTTCTACCTTAATTCTTGTCTAGTTCAAGTGATTAAGGAAACAAATTCTACAGAGATTATGTGAAAAGCTTTTATCTTGAAGGAATTGGATCGTGATCTACTTTACCAAGCTCCTATCTTGTGTCTATCATTTTCCGTGGCTCTCCCACTATTCCTCTAGATTATTATGGGTAGTGTTTAATGACAGCTATGATGTAAAACAGGACTGATGGATAATATCTCTTATAAAGTGTCCTATTTGGGGCTTATAACAGTGGGTGTCAAATGTTATTTCACGAGATGA
>NW_010194691.1:0-740 GCF_000695765.1 Mesitornis unicolor
CAATCCCTCACGTTCTGGGATTCTGTGAAACGCGATGGCTCACGTCGCTCTCGTTGGGAAGGGCAGGCGGATTCCAGCCCACATCTGCAAGCGCTCGAGCGGCTCCCACTCCTTCGGCCGCCACAAAATCCCTTTATTTCCCACCCCAGCAGGGCCGTGGTGGTGCTGAGCTCCCGTCTTGCTGGCGCTCGGAGCTTAACGAAGCGCCGTAATGAGAGTTAGCGGCGTTGGGAGGGAGGGGAGGCGATGGCCTGGACTGGTCCTTTCGGCACAGCCGGGTTCCTGGGGCCGGGTGCCTCCAAAATCGCCGTGGTGAGGGTGCAGAATGGGCTGCCACGGGCTTTGAGTGCCATGCTGTTGGTGTCTGTCGCACAAATGAGGAGTTGCAGCTGCGCTGGGTAATTGCAGGGTGTCAAAAACGAACCCCCGGGCAGAGTCTGATTAAGAGCTCGGTGTAAGAGAGAACTTTATCAAGGAACAGCCCAGATCTCTCGTGTTACGACTGATTTCAAGATATGAACCACCAATGTGGTGCATCCCCACCCTGTCTCCATCTCCTTGGTGTTTCCAGGTGTTTATTTGGCACTCACAAAGCTTTTTTTATCTCCTTTCTTGCAGATGCGTCGGTCGGCGATGCCTCCTGGCCCGGCTCAGCCCTGGCCTTTCCGTGCGACAGTGAGTCGAGATTTCATGGAGAATGACACACACAGACACACACAGAATGGCTGGGTTGGAAAAGC
>NW_010194692.1:0-39152 GCF_000695765.1 Mesitornis unicolor
GCTTAAGCACTGCGGCCACGTCCCCGCAGCCTTTTTGGGCGGCTAGGAGCCCCCAAGCCACCACTACCCCCAGGGGAGAGCAGCGCAAAAGGGCTGCCGCCCCTTTGTCTGCCGACTTGCTGCCAGTCCCGCGTCAGGTGGCACAGGGCACTTCGACGCGGAGGATGGCCCGGCCCTGGAGGGCCGCGCCCCGGGAAAGGCTGCGCTACCGCTTTCTCCGTGCCCCGAGTCGTAGCAGGGTCGAATTTCCTTCCCCTCCGTTCAAGTCCCGCTAACCTTACTTCACAGCCTCATCAGCTCTCCCTAAACTCCAGTGAGGCTCGAGGGTTCCTAAAAAGGACCTTGACGTTTGAAACGCCTGAGTTCAAAATTTAAATACAAAAAGAACCCTTAAACCTGGAAGCACCAGAACTTACTGCCTTTATTTTTCTTCTCTTTTTAACAGAAGCATCAGCAGAGAAGTTGTACACACACACCATCTGTACCCTGAACTGTTCTGGCCTAGAAAGCAGGCAGCTAAATCACATTAAGTATAGAAACCAGGTGTGAATTACTGTGCATTTATCTCACATTTGCCACTGGAGAAGAGTACTCCAGACTGGTTACCATGGTTTGGCTGATAGAAGGTAACTTAAAGAGCTCTATTAATTTGCATGTGTAACTGATTCCTAAGATTTGGCAGCAGAAGTAGAGCACCTATGGGGGAATAGGACTCCTCTGTTTAGTGGCTAAGAGTCTAGGTAGCTCAAGTTTTAGCCTGTATTTCCTAGAATGTTTTACTTTTATTCACTGAAAGTTACTGGTTTAAAGTAACAACAGTTTTCTGGGAGAGGAAGTCTGGGACTCAGAGCTGTCTTTTTTAAAAAAAATAAATCTGCTTCTCTACTCCATTAATGCATTATTGCATTATTAAGTACTTGTTGGACTTGTTGAGTACTTAACAAGTTTTTGGATTCCACTTCAGAGGCCAAATAGCTAACAGTTAGGCATTGCAGTAACTTATTTACATGTATCTAAGTCCTGTTATTGGATCTGCTCCTAAATAGGAAACAGTACGAGCAAGATATGATTTTCATTTAGCTAATTGCCAATCTGGAAGAGCTAAGATCTTTGTTATTTTAGAAATTCTACTTATTTTATTCTGTAACACTATCTCTGCAAATGGTTTGTGTGCCTCCCCAAAATACCTATATGTTACGCTCCAGACTGTCTTAAAGATTTTATTTTTGCATCTGTTGCATTAAGGGAATCTGCAGTGAAACTGCATATGTGAAGTAAAGCTCTGGTGGTTAACAGTGGAGACAAACTGAGTCATTCTAACTTCTGAATATCTGTAAGAGTTCAGCCACTTAGGGAAAGCAACAGGGTCATTGCCTATTAAAGTGACAGACTCATTTATTTTCATTGAGAATATTAAGTTTCAGTGAGCTGGTTGGTTTATAGAGTCTAGTCTTGTTTTCCATCAGTGTAAAAAAGCACTTTTACTTTCCATTTACATTTGTGTCCTTTTAAATAGTCTACTCATTTATAAAACTTGTTTGTAGATGACATCCTACAGTGAGAAGGTATAGGTTACAGTTGTGGAACAGGATAAACTGAATTTCCTTTTCCCTTTTAAAGTTCAGTTTGAGATATCAATAAGACATTTTGTTATGTAAATTAATAAAAAGCTAGAGAGGATATACTTATCTTTCTGAAACTAGCTGCTAGTTACTTCTCTTTGGCATTAACAAGGAGCTTTTATAATGATACAGCCTTTTTCACCCTGGAAAAGCAAGCCCATTGTACAGCATCATTCCTGTACTCCTCTAAATAATCTGCACACAAGAAAGCATGAAATTAGAAAATCTGTAATACTGAGACAAAACTGAAACCTCATTTATGTCAATACTTCCTCTGAAGTTAATTATGGCACCTGTAATACTTAATTCCTATTGTATGTCACCACTGAGGCAGTTGGAACCACATCTTTCTTGGTCAAATGGTGGATCCACATGGTGGATCTGGATGTGGATCTGATTTATAACCATTTTTACCAGGCTAAAAATTCTCATCAGAAAACTCCAGTATTTTCATTTGCACAAACAGATCAAATTTGAAGTTCTTAATTTTTTGAAATAAATATACCAAGATCATTGCATAATTGTCTGATTTCTTTATATAAGTTTGTATGTGCATATACAGATGTGCTTACACTTAAATATAAACTGTTGCATGCTAAGTGTTAGGCTCTCTCCTTCCTCCCTCCATTTTCCATTGTTTCAGTACTTCATTGTGTTTGTATTTCCAGTTAGAGTCTACAGTCCAGAATGCCGGTTTAGGTTTACTTAGGAATGACAGTATTTGAAGTCAGACTGACAGTAAGTAGGTAAAATTTGCATAAACAAAATACAAATTTGCCAGACCTTTAATATTACCAGTGAGAATATTTAGTTTTTTGAAGGACTGCTATTGTGGCACAAAACAGAATCCAATTATCCTCTTGGTTTTTGCTCTTTTGCAATTTGGACTGCTAGAAAATAATTTCTTCCACTATCCTTTAATATTTTTTTCATGTGTCTAATATAGGAAGGCAGAACAGATGTTCATAATTATCCTTTTTGGCCTAAAATATGCTATAAATTCTAACTAGAAGCAGTTTTGCAAGTGTACCTCCCACATCTCAACTGATAACCTGCCTAGCATTTTGTGCTGACAGTGTCAGCTGACAGCATACCACAGATTGTTTGGCTTAATTGCATAAGACAGCATAGTTCTGAAGATGTAAGCATGCTTTATTCAAAACACAGAAGGGTGCATATTAAGTAGTTGTCCGAAAGTATGGAACAATGCAGCTGTGGCATGACTTAAGTATTTAGCTGCAAGTATGATAAATAACAAGAAATGCTCAACGAAAAGGAGCTAATTGTTCCTCTCTTTTGCTTTGCATATGCATGTTTAACTGGTCTGGAGAAGTTCACTTTATAAGTAGTACATAGTTAAAGGACTGAGTTACAGGGATTTAGAATCATAACTATTTTGTGTCCTTTCTACTTACTCCTCAGCTAGGAGAAGAAACATCTGTGCAAAAATTTGAAACACAAGTGTGAAAGTGGCTGAATCCAGAAAGGGGGTCTGCAAAGGCAAATGGCTTTGCTTCGTCACATAACGAGAAGCCTACCCTACTCCAGTCTGTACTGGTGTAGTTAATCTCCTGATACCCTCCGCTTGCTGCTGCTTTCACAGCAAATCTGTTCTTGGGACTGACTGTGATCAAAAAAGGCATAATTGTACCCTCTCCTTCCATAACAAGAGACTCCCTTAAGTTGATGATCCACTAGAGTGATGTCCCTAAAGAAATTTACAGCTGTTACAACTCTAACTTGTACTATCCACAAATGGCTCTGAATCAAGAGCCACAGCTGTCTCCCTGAACATCTACGTAGCTCAGCCTTCACTGCTTTCAAGCAGAATTTGAGTACAGAATGAATTATGAAGTATGATGACAGAATTAATTTCTGAAACCACCTGACAAAATTGCTTGAAAATATATATGGGTTATGTTGGGTTTCTTTAGACACTGAAACACAATGTTTATTGTTGTCCAAGGACAGCAAGTATGACTTCCCTCGTGTATAGCTGCTGCAGAACTCTAAAAAATAGTATTTTCAGCATTAAAAATGTTTGTTTATTTATTTAACAGTAGTGAATTTTATCTGACAGCTGTGTTTTAAGAAAAAACTCCACCAAAAAACAGGACTCCTTCGTGCTGTGAGATTTTTAGTTTTTAAAAGGATTTTAAAAGTCCTGTGAAGAAAAACAGTCTACATGCGTGAGGGAGGAAAGGAGAAGTGCTACTTATATTATTGTGGGCTTCTGATGCATGTATATATAGAAGAGTAAAAGATCTTTCAATAATATTGTTTCTATTGAATTCATGATGAAGCTCTGCAGAAGCGATGGAACCAGGGAACAGCTTTGATGATGTTTATGCTCATTCAGCTTTTCTCTTTGCTCCAAAGCCTGCTCTTTCCACTGATGTTCAATTGGACAGCTTGCTGCTAAAATAGCATGTCCTATAAAGGCTTCTCAGAGCATCAGTGAAAAAGACCATACCAGGTTCTGCTTCAAACTAATATATACTAGCTTTTTTTCAGAAATTTGGCCTTATTTTTGCCTTCAGGCATGCATAGGAGAAAATAATTAGCAATTACACATTTTGAGTACTTTCAGACATAATTCTAATCCTACAATTCTGAATATAAGTGCGCAGAGCAGTTTTAACTGATTGTTAGTCTGATTAAAAGTTTAGAGTAGGTAGAGTGGAAATGATGTGGAAGAGCTTTACCTCAAACCTAACTATGGAAATGTGAATAACATTTTCATAGTGAAATCTCAAACTCACCCCAAACCACTCATTAAACTCATTAGCATTCAGTTCTGTTAACTCTGATTCATACTGATTTATCCCCCTGTACTCGGCACTGGTGAGGCCGCACCTCGAGTACTGTGTTCAGTTCTGGGCCCCTCACTATAAGAAGGATGTTGAGATTCTGGAGCGTGTTCAGAGAAGAGCCACAAGGATGGTGAGGGGTTTGGAGAACAAGCCTTATGAGGAGCGGCTAAGGGAACTGGGGTTGTTTAGCCTGGAGAAGAAAAGGCTGAGGGGAGACCTCATCACCACCTACAACTACCTAAAGGGAGGTTGTAGAGGGTGGGTGCTGGTCTCTTCTCCCAGGTGATGGAGGACAGAACAAGGGGAAACGGCACCAAGCTGTGCCTAGGGAGGTTCAGGTTAGAGATAAGGAGGAAGTTCTTTACTGAGAGGGTCGTCAGAAGCTGGAACAGGCTGCCCAGGGAGGTGGTGGAGTCACCATCCCTGGGTGTATTTAAAGAGCGGGTAGACGAGGTACTTAGGGATATGGTTTAGGGGGTAGACAGGAGCGGTTGGACGTGATGATCTCAGAGGTCTTTTCCAACCAAGCGATTCTGTGATTCTGTGATACTGCTGATATTTCTGTGGAAAAAGAAAAAAGAAGATGGAGAATTTTGGTTGTTTCAAAAACCCTAGGATTGATGAGGTCCATATTAGCCTCTGAGGCATATTCCCACAGAATTTCTTGATGCAGTCTTGGAACGTGGTCTTTATGTCCCATCTTCCATAGAAACACTTTTACTGTATTTTTAAATATATCTCTGATATTTGTACACACAAATATAACTTTCCTGTGTTTCATCATATCTGTGAAATTGCAGTGTCTATTCACTGCTGTCTAATGACTTTGGAGAACCGCAAAAGTATGCCTGGTCAGCCAAGAAGGTTCCCAAGAGCCCAGTCTTTACTTCTGGCTGTGTAAGACAGAAGTAGGCCAGCAATAGGGGGTTTCTGCTCTTTGGCAGAGAGGGAAGAATGAAGAAGTTTCTCAATAACAGCTCCTTTGGTGGAGAACAGCAATTACTTTCTTAAAGTATTTAAGATACTCCATCAAGTAGTGTACAAGTGCTGATGCTTTTACCAGTCCCTCTGTACTGGTGCAAGGAGTAAGTGCTCCCACTGCAGCCAGAAGAAAGGAATTAATGTGCATCTGCTTTGTCGTAGCTAAGGGGGGCAATGGATGAAATACAAAAAGAAATGTTTTAGCAACAACTTCCTGAAGTACATTTCTTCTCTGTATCATCCATGTACTTTCAGAAACAGTGCAGTAAACGAAGTAGACTGGACTGAGTATTTAACATCAGAATAAAAAAAAAATGATCCTCTGGCTGATGGAGAGGCTTAGGGAACCTTTCTTCTAAGAAATGAAAAATCTTATTTGAAACACAAAATAGGTATGAGCCTGCCAAACTATAATATGAAAAAAATGCTGCTTTTTCACCCACTTTTCACCTCTTTTTTTTTTTTTATCCCCTCAGAAAGGTACAGTTTCTTTGTATGAATGCAAGGTACTTTGACTTCTGTCCCAGCCAACAACAAAGGAACCTCAATCCTATCTTATTGCTAACTGAGGCTAAAAACCATGCTGCAAAAATAAAACCTGAATCTGTGGAAACGAATAGCAAAAATGGGACTGACCCATCAATACCAAGATGTAGCACTGCTAGGCTGCTAGAAATGTTGCTGAACTGTATGACTCATCTCATGGCAATTTTCATCCTAGTCTGGTTATTCAAAACCCAGAATCCCAATGTTTGCACTTTTTGGAGGACTGAAAAAAATTAAAGAGCACAGCATGATATTACTATGCCCACTGCATAAAAAAGTGTTAAGTGACTTGATGGAATAAAACATACCTAAATGAAATAGGATAGGGATTAGAACATAGGATGCTTTCAGCTCCCAAGCTGAATCTGTTGAACTGCATTGTGTCATTTTTATTATTTCAATAGTGGGGTCATAAATACTTAGAGTAAGCTCTCTTATCACAAGGAAAAAATTATAATTCATACAAAAATTCCTTTTATTCAGTATCTCGTTCCCAGGTAAAATATGTATAAAAGTTATCAGTTCCATATGGTCAAGCGTATGTTATGAAATGCTTGTGTCCACATATAAGAGACATGACAATATTTCAACAGCTCTCTCCTTTGAAGTTCTTGGTAGAGAAACATAACAAAAGCGTAAATTGTAGTTAGCTGTACTTGTGTGTTCATAAATAAAATACACTAAACAACCTCCAACAGCATAAAAACATTACACTGAACAATAATTCAAAGTTAGGCAAAGTCTGCAAAATTTAAGTGTTAAAACATAATCCTCAGACTGAAATGTCAGAGCTGTTGCAAATAATCAGCTGTTCTGCAAAAGTGTGAATATAAAGCCAAAGGATATGGAGTTGATGCTTATACCACAGAAATCACAGAATCACAGCGTGGTTGAGGTTGGAAGGGGCCTCTGGAGGTCATTTTGTTCAACTCCTCTGGTTGAGCAGGGCCACATAGAGAAAGTTGCCCAGGACCATGTCCAGACAGTTTTTTAATATCTCCAAGGATGGAGATTCCACAACCTCTCAGGGCAACCTGCTCCAGTGCTCGGTCACTCTCACAGGAAAAAAAGTGCTTCCTGATGTTCAGAGGGAACCTCCTTGTTTCATTTTGTGCCTGTTCTCTCTGGTCCTGTCACTGTATGCCACTGAAAAGAGCCTGGCTCCATCTTTTTGCACCCTCCCATCAGATATCTGTATACATTCATGAGATACCTCTCAGCCTTCTCCAAGCTGAAAAGTCCCAGTTCTCTCAGCCTTTCCTGAGAGTCCTTTGTTGGACTCTCTCTAGTATGTCATGTCCATGTTTCTCTTGTACAGGGAAGCCCAGAACTGGACTCAGCATGCCGGGTGTGGCCTCCCCAATGCTGAGTGCAAGGATCACCTCCCTCGATCACCTCGGATCGCCTTGGCAACACTACTAATCCAGGATGCTGCTGGCTGCCTTTGCTGCAAGGGTAATTTGCTGGCTCCTGGTCAGCTTTTTGTCCACCAAGACCTCCAGTCTTTTTCTGTAAAGCTGCTTTCCAGCCAGTGGGCCTGGAGCATGTACTGGTGCATGAGATTTTTCCTCCCCAGATGCAGGACATTGCATTTCCCTGTGTTGAACTTCATGAGATTCCCATTAGCCCATTTCTCCACTTCTTTAAAAAGCACAAAAGCATGCCACGTAATTCAAGCATATTGAAACATAGAAACTACTACACTGCAAGTTGGCTTCTTGAACTCTAGGCCACAGGTGCCCCAGCAAGCAAGGAGCTGGGTATTTAGAATCAGTGCTGCTTTCCTTGTAGTCTCACTAGACAATCAGAGCAAGAGGTAAACCTCCTCAGAACTGCAGACTCTGCAGCCTTCAGTGGTATCATGAATGTCATCACTCACAAAAGACCTTAGTTCTTATATGGAAACATCAATACATGTTTCTACAACTCAATATGCCACCTTCTGCAATAGAAACAAATAAAACTGTTCTTTTATGTAAAGAAGAATAATGGTGTTTTCAAACACTAGCTCAGAAACTCTCTGATTACTTAGCTATTGATACCTTTTTTCCAGAACATAACAAATGTGGAAGACGTACAATACTTTTATGCGGCAGCTTGCTTCCCACTCCAGGAACTCAGAAACAATAAGTTTGGGCTTTTTTTTTCAGATTGCAAAATTAGGCCTTTCAACGCAAGAAAATGAGGTGAAGTGTATCTTCAAAATGTAGCAGATCAAGGGTTGGTCTACAGCTTCCACCTAGTTTCACCCCATATACTTAAACCAAGATTCATGGAAATTTTTAATATATCAGCAATGTGGGGAGGGGGGCAGGAAAGGTAGTTGCACCTTTTTCTACGGCAGGTGCTGACTCCTGCTCTTTTCTTTGCCTGCTCTGTCCCACCTCCTTACACCTGCTCCCCCTGATGCTCCCATTGCTCTGCAGCCACCAGCTCTGATCTGCCTGGGCCGTGGCTGCAGCAGAGCTCTGAGACCTGGCTTACTCCATGTAGCTGGTGTATCTCAATGTCTGCTGTCCTACCTCTATCAACCATGCTTATCCCTTCTTCAGAGCATCTCACATCCCCACTCCCTGGAACAGTCCTGGCAGTGGCTGTAGTCACCTCCATCCCTGTTACTGTCCAGCAAAGGACTGCGCTGCAAACAGTGACATCTGCTGTTGGAGTTAGCGGCTGGGGGCGGCCCCCCTCCCGCTCGTTGGGGTGAGCGGCTGGGGCCGCCACTCATCCCGCTCTCGTGGGACAGAAAAATAGAGTCAAAGCCAGAAGGAGTGCTTGCCCTTGGATTCTGCCCAGGAAGGACTCTGAGTGGAGGTGAATATGCTGCACATCTTTTGATGGCCCCCGTGCCTGGCCGATGGCCACACGAGCAGCTTCATCTGGTGAGAGCCAGAAGCAGCAATGGGAGGTTGTGGCTGATTGTGACCCCTGGAATCAGTTGTACCTTCTACACCAGTTGCAGGGAAAGAACCATTCTCAAGTCATACATAACATCACACGCTCTGTGATGCTGTTAAGAGAAAGCAAAGATCTGACCAATTAAATACATGTTTTTAATGTTTTAGGTGGTTTTCATAGACCGCAAACAAGCTAACATAAGCTTTTGTTTTGTTTTGGTAAGAGGAGGCATAGAAATATGCTGAGGCAGGGGAGGAGAAGGTAACAAGTGATGAAAAGTATTTATTATTATGAAAATTATTATTATTTCTTGACTCAAAGAAATCCTTGAAGAAAATAGTATTTCAGAAAAAAAATCTCAAAAAGAAGATAAAAAATATCAAAAGCACATATGTGCACATTCTGTGTCCATAACACCACATGAAAGATTAATGCTTTTCTGTACATAATCTTTAAGTAATATTTTTGATGTATCAACATAAATAAATAGAAGCTGAAAACAGAGAAAACTTGTCTGCTGTAGTGAACCTGTAGTGCTACTGCTGTCCTTTTCCTGTAAGGCAAGAGTCATGTACGCTGCCTTTTAATGCAGCGGAGGCCTCTCACCAGTCGTTTTGTTTAATCTCCCTTCTCAGTATTCCACATCTGTGGAATACACTTTTCCAGCCATCTCATTTTAATAACATATTCTAATCCATTAAACTCACTCTGGTGAGTTTGCAGTGAACCGTGACATTTCCAAATCAGAGTAAAATCAAAGGCTTTAAACCAGACTGCAGAGCTAAAATTCTCTTTCATATCCCTTCACTTTATTTACAGAAAATTCATATATTCAAATATACCAAATCATCATGACAGAATAATTATGATGTCTTGTCATGTCACATTTGTTGAAACAATGTCAAATACTGAAGGACCTGTGGAAAATTAAGAAACAGCAAAAAAACCCAAAGCCAAACAATGATGGATGAAAGACAATCTGTAACGGGCATGTCAAAACTTTCTGTTTTCTTTGCTGCCTTACCTGTCAGTTGATACCTTTGCAGCCCCAAGTGAAGTCCTCCTAGTCCTATGATTTAAATCCTTAACATGATCCCCTATTCCAAATGCCATCTATCTGGGTACAGGGCAAACAGTGTCAATTCCAGGGTACGATAGGGCTTCTTAACCTCTGCAAGGCCTTGCTTTTCCTGACCAAAACTGGGATATAATCTACGTGGATTATTATTTTACACGTGATTTCTGAGATGTGAGATTGTCTCAATGTATACCAAGGCTTATTCATATTTCTAGTCTGTTTTCCTGTATAAGCAAATTGTTCTGGCACAAGTCACAGGAGCAGATTTTCTTGGAAGCAAATGTAGCAGGTAGGAAGAAAACTACATTGCTAAAGTAAGCAAGGATAATGGAATACCAAACCAAATAGAAAAAATCATTTTTAGGGTTGCCTTCAAATAATTGCAGGAAGCCCAAAGAACTAAATGTTAGTAACTGTTGAATTTTTATTTGAAGCCAGTCAAGCAGGTGATTTTTTTTGCATCCTCTTCAAATATTGGATTTTAATTTTAGTGCTCTATACATAGCAGAACTAAGCATAGTTCTAGAAAGGTAAATATTTCCGTGTCAGAATTCTTCACTTTTGTATTTTATCAGATGTGTTTAAATCTCATCTTGCACAATTGGAAATGAATATTTCTATTTTATAAATGTACATAATATGATAAAATCACTTTTTAATCTCCTCTTTGGTAAATTTTCACTATAAAAATGCACTTTCCAGTCCCTTGTCATTTTCATTTCTCTTCTCTGACTCCACTCCAATTAAAGGACATCTTTCTTCAGTTTGGAATACCAGAAGTAGAATTAACTCCCTAGCAATAGTCACACTAATGCCAAATATAGGGATATGTGGAATCTATCCAGCTCTGCCATAGTTTCCACAGATTTTTGGCCATAGATTGGATTAACTCCTTCTGCCAAAGTGCCTCGCTGGGACTTATTTCCAAGGATTGCTACTGTGACCTAAGCTCTTCTTCTGCAACAGGAATTCCCAGGACTGAGGTCACTGTCCTCTTGAAGATTACCCACATACTTGTTTCCCAGATACATGATTTTGTATTTTTCCTGTTGAAACCCACATTGTTTACTTTTGGCCATCAAATTCCAAAGCTCTAATGCCTGTCCCAGTGCTATAACACCTGTTTTTTCACAATTTACTGTCAAAGCAGGAAGTATTTTATCAACATAATTTATTAATATTTAATATGCCTTTTCCCCAGCCAGGATACAGAAGTTTTCTTCAGCATGTCTGCTTTTCTCCTGCATTATTTCTAATTCTGTTGTTACCATCCATGGATGGACCAGTACCACTGCTGATATCAGAATGTGAAAAGCTAAACTACACAAAGTCAAAATTACAGCACTGAAGGTAGACCTGTCTATTTGAGCTCTGATGGCATCGTGATTATTCTATGGAAGTTTACTTGCATTTTAAGGTTTTCCAAACAAGGATTTGTATATACCTTTATTTTACGAGATTCCGTTTTGATTTAATTAATGTAGCATTAAAAATAAAAAGGGATTATTTTTCTCTTGTCAAAATTTTTAGTATAATCTTAATACCATCCATTAATCTTAAAGTCCAGAAACTTTCTCCAGAAAGGCCACAAAATTTCCTGTAATTTAAAAAAAATAAGGGCCAATAGTTATAATAACAACAAAAATATAATTCAATACCTTATTTCAGCGCTACTGCTCTTGCATTGTATCATTGGTACTTTATTTCACAATGTGTAATTTTAGATTAACTACAAAATATTTTGGGCTGTTTATTAGTTAGTCTGGAATTGTTTTGTAAAGATATAATAATTAGGGTTTTATAAGGTAAATTTTCAACCCTAGAAAACACACTCAAAACACCCTGGGCTTAGAGAAATTTGGCGATCTTGAGTTTCTTCTGCTAAAGACCCCTTTGGCATTTTAACAAGTCTCCTGAACACTTTTTGTTTCCCATCTATTCCTAGATGGCCCTTCCTGTCCCCAGCCCTGAAACCTGCACCCTTTCCAAAAAATCTCAGTCATCTGCCCTTCAGGCACAGCTTGACAAATGGATGCAGCGATGAAGGTTTATCACTCCTGCTGCTGCTCCGACTCTCCTTGTCTGCCTGGAAGAGCTACAGTAAGAGCACAGGAATGGACATAACCCCTTGCTGTAGCATGTCATCTTATGGACATTTTCGTGCCACAAGAAATTGTGATTTATGGCTCAAAATAATGAACACATACTACCCCCTTCTCTGGAGGTGTTGGAGAGGGATCCTTTGGAGCCACTGGTCCCTGACATCTGAAAGCAGCAGACCCCTTTGGGTTCTGTAGGAGCAGCACCTGGACCTCTCCTTCCTGCCGGGAGCACTGGGTGCAGCACCGAGTATTTTTTTCTCCTAGACCATGGCGATGGGCAGCCTCTGCCTTGGCAGCTGTGCTGCATCACGTCACTGACTGCATCCTCATCCTCTGGCCATCAGCACTGTTTTAAGTAGGGAGGATGCTAGTATGCCTCTCCCTTCTCAGCAAAGCAGATTAGTAGGACTTTCCTTATTGCTGAAGGTTTCATGTTTTCTACAGCCACAGGCAGACATCACAACAGGTATTAAATGCATCAAGAGCTACTTTCAAACTTCTTTTCAAGCCGCTAGTGTAGGCACTTGAGAAATACTGATTACCAACTGATAATTTTGAAATAATAATAATATTACGCTGAAAAGCTCTAAAAGCAGTTTATGTATAAAATGTACATAGGAAGGGGATGAATCAGAACCAATTATGTTAATATATTAATTATTAAATCAAGATGTTCATATTATTATACTCAGGTTTATATTATTAAATCCAGAGGGGAAACAAGTGTCATAAAGAGGTAAACAAAAGGTTTCTCCTGGGCAGATGAAGTTATGTTAACCTAAAGATCCACGGTGTTTCAGAGGGCTTGAGACACTTTCAGAATTCAGTCTTTCTAACTGCCTATGCCTAAAGGATTCAAATCCTTTTGCACACTTAAATTTTAAGATAACATGTAGATAACAGGTCACATGTGCAGGTACAGTAGAGTGTTTGGAAGAGCTGAACCCTGTAAATTAGCAGAAGTTGGAAGCTTAGCAAAACAACTTTAAGTTAAATAGCAAAAATAATGGTATGTGTGTATATATATAATTTGACAATACATTAGGTTTTGCTATTCTCTGGTAAGAATGATACCTTTAATCTCTTGCTGCATCTGATCATTTATTTGACAAACAGAACCACAGCTTTTTTCATCAATATTACAAAAATTGTGCCTGGAATAAAAATATTGTTGTCATGGGACAAAGCTTTAGATAATATATGCAGAAGTTACAGTAGCATCCAGGAGTTCATATTTTGTAGCCATTTTCATTAGGGAAAACCTTTATTAACAGTTAGCATTTTTTTCTTCAGCAAAGCGCTTTCAAAACATTTGCTAATTAAAACCTTTATATCTTTTAGACAGTAAAAGTGCCTTTTCCAACCTGCAACAGCTATGTAAGTTATTTTATTAGTGGTTTAGTAATAAAGTCAGATAAACCTTTGATTTAATAATTAGCATTTATAGAGTGCTTTCTGCCTTCAAAGCACTTTGCAAACATTAACTAATTACTTCTTGCAACTCCCCTGTAATTTGGGGAAGCAAGTGTATTTATACACATTTGCTTATGGTTTAGGGAAGAAAGTATTCTCTCAGACATTTTATGAAGCAGAGAATTAAGACATATAAATTAAGTTATTCACTTGATTCCACAAAGATGGAGATGCCATCAGAGTAGGAACTGAAACTAAATTATTTTCCTCGTCCTCTTCTGTCCTCCAGTCACTCGGCTCCTTCACCATTTTTCTCTGAGGGGTCCAGCCAGGTCTGCCAAAGCAAAGCAAAGCTTTGGATGCTGAGCAGGTCCCTCCACCTGCTCTTCATCCAGCATCTCGAGCCACTTGCTTGTGGTGCGTGCATACTTCAGGGGAGCCAAGCATTGCACTTCATCGATCTCTCTCAGGGATACTCCTCTGGGCTCTCGGACCTCACTGATGAACTCTGCTCACTCTGGGCTGCCTGCTTTTAGCTCTTCCTGGCCATCACCACAGTACAAAGACAAAATTTAAAAAGCAAGCAGTATTCTGCTGACAGCTTGCGTTATTTCTGCCTTGAGTACAACCTGCTACAAGCCTTTATTATTGTAAAAGAGGAATATTGTTTGTTACCTTTCTTTCCCATGGGTTTACTGATTTGTTGCCTACAAAAATACAGCTTTCCCGTCTACTGCAACCCATCTAGCTGCAATGTTCTACTGCATTTTAGCCATATGATAGATACACACCTCTGCGTATGTTGCAGGTGTAGTGTGGAAACCGTGAGCTGCAAGAAGGCTGCACCATGACCTTGATGGTATCAGAGGACAATGAGGAGTCATTTGCAGTGTTTTGACTCAGCAAAGCAAGTAAGCTCTCTTGACTTACAGGCTTTAGGAAATTTCCTGAAATTAAGATACTTTTTGTTGTTGTTGTTTGTTATGACAAATAACAAGATTTCAAAATGAATGGGTTGTTTTCAGTGAATTTAAGAATTCTGTCAGGTACCATTAGAACCAATTATTTATCACTCTTTGGTTTTGCTGAATGTTGGGAATTAACATTACTGTGTAAGTTTTTGTGTATTTTTTTAAGTGTATTTTTGTTCATGTGGTGAAATAGTAAGCCACAAATCAATTGTATCACTGCTGTGCATCAATTTATCTTCAACCAACATTTAAAAATTCCAATAAACTTCAGGACATTTTTAATAGCTCAGCTGAGACAAGTTTTCATATGTCATGGCATCTTCTTCAAGCAAGAGAAACAGTGAAACAGCAACAGAGAGGTATCTGCTAATGCACACTTCATTATTAAATTCAGGTAAAAAATAAAATTAAATAATGTAGGAGGTTTGTAAAGGTTAGAGAACTGGGGGCTAAGCAATCCTTGGTGATCAGCTATTTGTTAAGTATTGAAAAGTAACTTTTTGTGAATCTGTTTCTGTAAGCCGAGTCTGTCAAGTGGAGACTACTAGAAAACAGAACTGTGCTGCATTTTGTATTTGGTGTGCCAAGCACTATTTCTCTATGGAGATGAACAGATTTTTTTTTTAATTTGCTATTTTATTGTATTTATAATTAGCCGTCTGGAAGAAAAATGTTCTCTTTTAGCATCTGCAGTGATGCATTGATTCTTTCATTACAGCAAATACACATGACCCCCGGTGTTCAACTGTAAACAATAATAGTTACTGACTTCATTAGGAAGCTAGCAGATGGCTTATAAGTTCTCGTGGTAGCTTTTATCCATTTGAGGCTTGCAGTGTGCAAATGTTTGTCTTTTAAACAGGATAAAACAATGTATAAGGGACTCTGTGCTTTGTTTTTATTAGTAGCAATTAGTTTGTGTTGCAGATTTGAATCTGAGTATCTGAGTGCACTGTCAATTTTTCCTGGTTGCAGGTAAAATACTCTGTGGGCCTTGCCTCTACCTCTGTAGCACTTTCTGTACCAGAAGAATTGAGGTCAAATATAACTTGTGGAACTTTGAGCAAGCTGTATTTTTCTTAGTAGACTCATGTTACAAACTCAACCCCCCTTCCCCTTCCCCTTCCCCTTCCCCTTCCCCTTCCCCTTCCCCTTCCCAAATCAAGTGGTGCCCCCTTCCAGCAGTGAGGCAGCACTGCCTCTAGTTTACCTACATGGACTGAGGATCCAACCATGGAAATCATTAGTGCCATTTTGTCATCCCAAACCATTATTTACACAACCAGGTTTTTGTGTCCAGTTTTGGAATACCTCATGAATAACAGCACATTGACTGTCATCTCCAGTCAGTGCCCAGGGTGTGATGGATGAACTTCAGGACACTTCCCAGATAGGCTGCAGGCAGTTGCAATGGCTGTCAAACATAACTGCCCCATATTACCTTACTGGGCAGATCCATCTGAAGACCAGTTAATCTTCAATAACATTTTGTAGAGCTCTTTTGAAACAGAACAGTTTTATTTTAGCATGTGAGGCTTTGATGACTTTTCTTGTTCTTTTAATACAGCCCAGGCTCATTACTGTTTTCATATACTCAGTTTTGTGAGTAGCTGGAATCAAGCTACATTACGGAGAAACAGAACCAGGAGTCATATATGAAATACGATGTTAAATGCCTTCAGTTCTCTGAAAGCACAGACACAGGGCAATGCAAGCCCCCTCAAAGTGTTACACCTCTGTGTTTCAACTGGATCTGCATGTGGAGAAGTCAGTAGGGTTTTCCTACTCCATGTTCATTCCATGTTGGCTGCTCATGATTTCTTCACACTAAGGCATATGCATTTGGTGGATTTTTACAATATGAATGCCTCTCTTCAAATAGAAATGTGCCAGTTGTTTCAGAAAGGACTATCAAAAATTAGAAACTTTAGTATAGGAAAAGTCCTATTTTGAGGGCTTAAATGAAACTGACTGCCTGGATCTTGTGTTTCCTTATTGCATGGTAAGGGCATGACTATCAAATTAGGGTGGTTTTTTCGAGTAAACAGTGATCTAATGAAACTTTAGGGCTTCATATTGTATTTTCATGTTCTATATTCAGTCTCAAAGTTCAAAATTATTTTTGCTTGGAGGGACATCTATATCTCCTGGAAGAGATATTGGAATTTTGCTTTCAGAGCATGCATTTTCATCTTTTAATTTTCTGTTTTATTAAGAATAATATTTGCATTTTAAAAATTCTTTCTTCTAAGCACATCTGCTCTTGCTTCTACCTCACCTGAAGTTCTAACCCTTTGCATGTGACATCTTCAATGAAGGATAAGCAGCAGGAGCAGATGAGCTTTCAAGAAATAAAGATCCTATTTTCATGCAAATGTGCTAGTAATTAAAAACGATGGGAGAAAAAAAGTGCAACTCAGTATGCAATACCTTCAAATTTAATTTCAAGTATAATAGTTTAAAACTTTTCCATAAGAACTCCCAGACTCTTTAAATGGTTTAGTTTTGAGAACAGTAATAATTGTCATTCAGATTAATGGGTTAGTTTGTTCTTATCAAAAGACACCTTTAAAATAAGTTTGTGGGTAATAGTAAGAAGTTTTAAAGGGGTGGGTTTTTTGCCTGTGGTTTGAAATAAAGTTAATTAAATTCCTAAGTAAACTGAACTTCCATTCAAGTCTTTGGGTGAAGTATAGCTGTACTCAAAAAGCCAGCGTAAGGCCTACTACAAGCCTCCCATGACTTTCACTACAGAAAGTATGGCAAGCTGCATCTTCAACATTTACTGTTGTTTCATCAGCCATCTCAGCTTTCCTCAAGGAAGCATTTTACTGAAAAACGAAGACTCTGTTTTTATAAGTTTTACCATTCCTTATTAATCACTTCAAAGCTTACAAAATCAGGAAGGAGAAGATACCTTGTTATAGTAATGCATCCCACAACTCTATCCTTTTAAAACCACTGCAGGAATTGAGAGATTTAACTTGTACCTACTCTACTCTACTGTACTCTACTGTACTCTTCTGTACTCTATTCTATTCTACTCCCTATCTACATTAAAATGGAGTTTGAGATCTTGAGCATTCTCGATACTCATGACACATTAAGAGTGACAAGCACACAATTCACAATAAAATAAAATAGTTGCCTAAGCACTGGATCTAGTTCTGTTCATCTTCAAAGTTGTCAGGCTGCAGAGTTGGAATGCATAAACAACTTCTGCTATTTTATTCTATGCTATTTAAAATCATTACTCAGTATGTAGGAGTCGTCACAGCTTCCAAATGATACATGCACCTTTATTGATGAGAAATATCTGATGGGATTGGAAATGCTGGGCATTACATATATATATATACACACACACGCACATATATATATATAAAAACAATGGAAAGCTGCATAATTTAGATCCCACAGAATAAAGTAGTGAAGTATTGATGATTTATTGATTGCAGCTTAGATTTAAATGAGGAGATGCAGGAACTGATATATAATGTAAATATTTTAAAATTCTGTCAGTGATATTCTAAAGGGAATATTGTGATTTGCAGTAATACTTGGAAAAATTCATTCACTAATGCTTGCAACTGGAATTTCTTGTACAGCAGGCTGAGGTGCGGCCCATGGACCTCACAGGGACTTGGTAATGCCCAATCTGCACCAACTAATTCTTGCTTCCTTTGCATTTCTGGCTTGCTTTTGGGTTTTGATGGGTTTTTTCCCTAGAGGGAGAGGTGGACTACAAGAATAAAGTGAGACATCTTTCTGGAAAACCATTACTGTAAATACTATGAATAGGACCTACCACTACATTTCATTGCTTCATATTTCAGTGGAATTAAGAAATGGAGGAGGCTAATAGAGGTTGTGTGTAACTATGATGGCAACCTGTGCTCTATTAATTTACTCCTCCATAAGATTTACTAAAATATTTTTGCTTCATTTTCATGCAAAATATTGGAACTTCATCATAGATTTGCTTAGCTGGTGCCTTAGGCAGCTATACCAAGTGTTTTGAGTTTCTGGTGATAATGAACAATTAAAGCTAACTGAAAGCACCTATATTTTTAGAATTCATTTAGCAGTTGATTGTCTCTCAAGATTAATGATTCCTCTGTGCTCAGAAAAGAATGTTGTTAGTTGATGCCTGACACGGTATTATTTTTACTGTTTCATGGATGAAACATCATTTTTGTCAATCATGATTTGAGGGGATGAAACAGATTGTTCATAAAAGTGGAGAATATAAAATACAATTTTCAAGACAACCATATAGACCATAGCTGATGACCATTTAGTTATAAATGAGCTACCAATAAGTACATTTGATGTATTAATTCTTTTCCATATAATACTGTAAAACAAGGAACGCACAGTAAGTCCTTTTTTTTACAGTACAGTTGTAACATTGCTTCCATTTCTGCTTCCACTCTCATTTCATTTCCATAGCTTCATTCACTACATGCCTACTAAAAACACTATTATATTTCTTCCAACCTATTGGAAAGACATATTAAAAAATTCTAGATGTCTTGAATCTTTGTAAAAGAAACAATTAAATGTAAAAACGTCTAAAACAGGATCCCAGGAAACAATTCTCAAATGCATTTAGCCTATTTCTATTCATCATTGTACTTACAAAGAGTAGGAATAATACCACTGATGCCAGTCATGCTAAGAGCAGATTGCTCTATTTTGCATATTCTACCAAAAATGGTCATTAGTATTGCAAAACTGAGCATTCAAAATTTATAAACTGACAATATTATGAGAAGAAGCATTAGGAAGTTGCTTTAAGGAGGGAGAGCAGGGATAATTTGCAACTTAACGTGTGGATACAAAATCTGGAAATTTACCAAAAGTAGGTATCTGAATGTCTTTGAGGTAAAATCTTTATGAAAATGTTAGATATGAAGTACAGATCTAAGATTCATCAGAGAGTTTGACAGCACCTTTATATTACCATCAGCCAGTAATATGATAAAAATATCTGTGATATGTTAAGAATTAAGCAAGAACAGCCATAGGCTAATTCAGGAGAATCAGAAAAGAAAACCATGAACACTCTTCATACTAATTTAGAAAGCTTTAATAACACAGAGGATCTATAAAGACAAATACAGAGCAGGCAAGCATGGCAGAGATTAGTTCATCTCTTTGCTGTGAGAAAGATTCAGATGGGGCCAAATGAAGGTTTATTTTCTTCTCAGTACTTTGGTCCCCAGCACGAAAACCTCTGAGAAAGGATCCTCCAGAATCACTGTTTTCAGTCCCATTTTCTCCATGGGCATCTGACATCAGAAGGAAGGCAGCTGTATTGCTCTAGGTAGTGAAGGTTAGAACTCACTTTGAAAAAAAGACTTATCTATTATTCCATTCCATTCCATTCCATTCCATTCCATTCCATTCCATTCCATTCCTATTCTATTCCTTTTCTATTTTCTTATGCTGTGCTTTACTGTCTTACTATCTATTTTAATTCCTTCAAATAACAAGGTGTGACCACTATCCTCATTTAACCTCTGCTCTTAGAATACTAGGGAAACACATAGGCATCTTTTGGTTTGGCTTTGTTGAGGAGGGGCCCGTTTTATGGTGTAGCTGGTCTTGCACACAAAACAGAAGGTAGTGACCCTGTGTGATAGTCTCTTATTTCTGCAAGAATTGATTCTATATTTTCATCTTGCCCCTACCCTCAGTTCTTCCAGAATTTTGTCTGTCATACAGGTAGACGTTATCCTGATAAAGGCTGATGAAGAAGCAACTATGTCAAGCTGTAACTTCACATTCTTCATCCTCTAGCTCTCAGTTAGCTTGGCTCAAGGCTGCAGAATGCCAAGATCTCAGATCTTCAGACCTCAAACCTTTGAAAAAGCAATATGGAGAGTGGAGAATGCATTTTATCCGTCCAGAGTTTACTCTGATTCTCAGAAGATGAGAAACAGGTTAAAGCTTCTGGAGAGCTACAGATTTCACACTGCTTTGCTGTAATCTAGGAACCTGAAGTATGAATAACAAAGCAAGATCATCATCTAGCACAGTTCAACAAAGACTACTGCCTGAGAGCAAGCATTAGTCCCAGATGCAAAGATGTGAGAATTCACAGTCCGTCCCCAATTATGGACTGAGTTGGCCACTTATGGTTTATTATTTTCAGTCAGAGTAGACTTAGTGCCTCTGTGAGTTCTTCCATTAGTGTCACTTATTTCTTTGCTTCATCTTCAGCCAAATGTTTGCTTGTGAGCTGCTGTTGTCAAAAGAAGCCATCTTGATGCTAATGGGTATGGTCAGATGCAGTGAAGTGTAGCTTGCACTTGTGGTTTGTCTTAATCTTGCTACCTGGTTCTCCTAAAGGCTGCATTTGGAAACTGAAAAGGCAAGTGGGAGACTAAACTTGCATGTGATTGATGTAAATCAAGGATTTGGTAGCAATAACACTGCTTCCTCTCACTGTTCTTCAGTGTGCACCTTCAGGGTGGGGAGGGGGGAACTCACACTGCAACACTCAAAGTGGAAGGATATATACAGCAGTGATGAATCTATAATATACTGCACTGGTTAGAGAGTATAACAATGATGAACATCACTCAGTGCTTAATATATGCACTTCTGAAATATGGTGTGCTAAATCCCTCTTCATTCCCAGAAGTATCACAGCAGTCTTCCAACAAGTACTGTGGTCTACCTGCATACCTCCTTCTGATTTCCTGAGAATAACTGGAAAACTCTCAGACAAAGAGAAAAAATCATTTTGCAATTCTGTCAGTCACTAATGTGTCTGCTGGCATAATTGCCAGTTCACTGCACAAAGACAGCCAAACAAGTACACTGATGGAAAGAACTTAATCTTTATCTTCCTGGGACAGATTCAGACTAATATTCTAGTTTTTAATTCTTTTCACACTCGTTTGTACTATGAGTTTGGATTTAGCATTCTCCATCTTCTGCATATAATTTTGTCCTTTCTAGCTGCTGACAGATATTGAATGGCTAATTGTATTTATGTGGTATTTTACATTCTTACCAAATGGTTTAGACATAATTTAATATAATCATTTATCTAATTACCGGATGTTTTAAAATTTGTATTGAACACTACCAGGTCTTTGACATGCTCAGTATAGCTCATAATTTAGGGCATAATTTCAGTTATTTTTTAAACTTCCTTATGCTTGCTTTTATACATTTTAAATTCTCACTTCTATGGCATGTACATAATCTACTTTCTTCCATACAGTTTGAACTACATTTTCCTCCTTTCTGTTGATGGCCACCTGTATTCCTGACACATCAAATTGCCCACCCTGAAGTTCTGTCAGTTTTCCAGTTCATTAGTATGATGAAGATGAGAATCTAATGCTAAGCTCAGTGTTGCTGCATTTGTCATCTCCCTGTTGCATTTATGGTCATTCCTTGACTTTGTAAGTAAGCCAGTTTGTTTCCCAGTTGAATATCACTTCCTTACCTTCTTACCCTAGTCATTAATAATGTATTTGGTGCTGGATTAAAAGCTTCATTGGAATCCAAGTGAATAATGTATACTTCTTTACTCTTGTCTGCTTTTACTGTCATTTCTTCAAAGAAATTAAGCTACTTTGTTATGCATAATTTTCATTTTGGTAATCTTCATACCAAAATAGAAAAAAATCTATTTGCATGGAAAGTCTGGGTAGTTTACCAAAACAGAAATGTTCCTCTTGTATTTTTTGATACTTGTTGTAACATTTTACTGACAGTACATAAAGCAATGTATTTGATAATGTATCCAGTGCAAAAATATTCTTTCACATAACAGAAAGGAACTATAGCCTAATAGAGAACAAAGTAGATTCCATCAAGAAATACTTTAAAATGTCCTGAAACATGTATTTTACACACAAAAATCTGCCCATCAAGTTTTAACTTCAGTTACAGTTTCATAAAGTACCCTGGGGTGCAACTCTGTAGCAATGTGAAGACAACAAAGGAATTATAAGTCTGCAAAAATGTCACAAACACATTAAATCTAAAAAGTACCCATTAAATTTGATGGAAGAAGAATTACTGTTCCAACCTATTAGGCTTTCACATGTTTAGAACTGGAATTCCTTTAAAATTCCTTGCCACTGACACCCCTATGAATTCAACAGGGATTCATGGTGAAAAAACAGTCTGATTTGAGACTTTTGCCATATGCTGTGCTTTTGACTTCACTGAAAAATTTGTGGGCACATTAAGGGCAATATAGATTCTGTTAACAACACTTTTCCTTACATACTTCATACTTCATTTTTTCTGCTTTATTAATTGGTACGGATTTTAAATAATGACAACAAAGAAACATAAAAATGGCAGCATGAAATCAGAAGAACAAAGCCTGAGATTGTGCCTTCCCATACCGAGAGAACATAGTTGTGTTCCATATGCAAGGCATGGTCCCATAAACTTGACCACTATAGCCAACTTCCCAAATTGGCAGTCAGCCTCAGACTCTACCTTAGAGGACTGGTTCTTGTGCCATTCATGTGACTTAATGCTTTTGCCATGCTGGTTGACATGTCCTACCATTGCTTCTTGAGGTTTTCTGGCCCCTGGTGATTGCCTGTCATGACAATTATCTCTTGGACCACGCAAGCCCAAAGATGAGACATAGTTTTTATGGTATGTTTAGGGACTTCACCAGTCTTTGGGACTTCAGCAGTTCTTCACAACAAAGCTTTGTCCCTCTAAGCATTATTGTTATGCTATCAGCAGCACACGTTGTCATCTCCTTATTGACTCCCATTTCAAAGTAATGCATGAATATGCTGAAGAACATATCTCAGGCAGACCCCTGTGAATCTCTACTTGTGACCTCATCCGCTATGAAAACTAAGCATTTACTCTGCTGCTCCTCTTTTTATCTTTTAAACAACTATTTATCCATGCAAGTAGCTTCTCTTTTATGCCCTTGTTTTTTAGATATGTTCAGGATCCCCTAGCCTAATGCTGTCCCTGAGGAACCTCTTAAGGCCTGCCTTGCACTCCCATGGAGTTCCAGTACTTACTTTCAGTCCCACCATCCCTGTCAGCATTATATTGAAACAAACCTTAATCATAAACTAGTCAGAGCTCAGGTTTAAACACACCAAAAAGAGTAATATAGCAGATATTGTCTTGGAATTTATCTGTGATTGGTCTTTTCTGCTTTTCTAGACATTTTCTTCCACATGAAATCAAGAAGCACTCTCTTTTCAACCCCCTTTTCTGAACTTTGTCGAAGGCTAACACTAGGCTTAGGCTGAAGCCTCATAGCATGCTGAAGGTCCCTTGTATAATGTTCTTCCTAAGAGTGCCCTGGCCACCTGCCCTGCACTTCCTTGTGTTATAGGCATAAGAAATTTTAGCTGGCTAAAGTAGGCCTTTGTCTTAGCACCAGAGCTAAAAGATCACTTTGACCTCTATGAAGTGAGAAGAATGGACCACGGAGGGATATGTGTATACAGGTGTTCAGGACGGGTATAAGAAGAATAGGCCATGGTGGGATATGTGTATACAGCTGCTTAAGACGGGTATACGAAGAATGGGCCATAACTCTTCTTTTCTTTCTATGTCAAAAATCATATGGCGGGGTAGGAAAATCATATGGGGGGTAGTTCAATGTCTTATGTGGGGTGATAACGGGGAACCAATCAGGGTGAGGGGAGTAGTAAAAGGTGATCATCTTATGCATATTCATATGATTCTGCTATTGTTAGAAAATGTATAAATAGTTTGTGAAATTGTATGGGCATCGGAACACAATTTGAGGGTCTTCCTCTGTGTTCCCCAGCGCTGCAAATAAAGAAGTGCCTGCTTATCTGCAACTGTGTAGATAAGTTTTTCTCGTCGTGCTTGCGACCTCGTCAACACTTGGAGTCCTTTTTCTAGCATCAGTCTCATCACCCCCTGTGAGCTTTCTGGTTTTTCAGACCTTAACCCTAGCCCTTAGGAATAGACCTAACCTGAGGCTGGAGTTGTATTACAGTCAAATCCTGCTATGGGCTAAAGGGATCATGCCTTAAAGGAGGAGGTAAGAATGTACTGTTAGTCCCATTAGTGCTTTAACAATCTAATGGTACAAATTAGCCTACTAACACAGAAAGAATACATTAACAATACAGTTTAAATTGTTGTATATAAACTTATTTGTTTCTACTCAGTTTTTCTGGTGCTGTGTTCACCTTCTGCATATCCCACTGGATCCTACAGTTGACAACTTCCACCTTTCTTAAAAAGAGTGCATCAGAAATTGAGGTGTTATGAGTCATTGGGCTCCTGTGTCCTTTGCTGGAAAGAGTTTGATGTTCACAGTAGGAGTTTCTTTCCCCTCTGTTTTGGGGTCTGCTTGGGCTTTCTTATTACAGTTTGCACCCTCCTCATTGCTAAAGTCTGAGATTTGCCCCACAGCCTCCCATAGCCCGTTTCAATGTAACAGCCACTGTTACAATGGGGTAGTTAGGCTTTTACCATAGAAGCATCCACAGACCAAGCTCAACCCTGTTAGGCAGTATCCACTTGAGGACTAGATGCTTGTCATACACTGAAAAAACCCTCTAATTAAAATCACTTCAAGTCAAAACAAGTCCAGACAGCTCCGGAGATCCTGCAATATCAGGTCACTACAGAGTCTCTCACCTTTTAATAGTACTGGCAAAATCATATTTACTGAGCTACATCTGAATGCACTGGAAAGAGTAACGTAGTGAACAGTGTTTCATTTTACCAGTAAGAGGTCTTTGCTTTTCTGAGCCTTTTCCTCCATCTGGGGAACAAAAGCCACACTCTTTACAACTACTTTTCCTCAGTCTTGCCCCAAGGCTAATGTCAAACCAGGCTGAACTTGCTTAGGGTGCTCTCTCGTAATGTTGTCCCTATAACCACCCCCCCGAGTCCTGCCTTGCACTTCCTTAGTGGTCTTTTTTCTACCTTCAGTCTCACCATCCCTGTAGACGCTCCAGTTTAGCAAACCCTAATTATAACCTGAACCCAAGTCTTTTGGAAATCAAAGTAGACCGTATCAACATCATCACCCCCATATTGTCCATATCCTTTTTGGCTCCTTTGGAAAACTTTTATCAGAACCGTAAAATGGTACTTTCCTCAACAGAATGCTAACTCTCCCTAAAGAAATCAGATCTATCCAGACATCCCTAATCCTGTTGCTTATCATGGTTTCTCATAATTTGCCCAGTAAACATCCAGTTTACATTCTTGCCATTCCCCAGATTTTCTCTGGAACCTTCTTAAAGAATTGATGTCACATCTGCCACCTTCCAGAAGCACGGCAATTTTAAGCAATAGGTTACACCCTGCTGTGAGTAATTCAGCTCTTTCGTCCTTGAGTTCCTTTAGAAATTTGGAGTGAATAATATACAGTCCTGCTGATTTTCACTTCATCTATTTATTACAAAATCTCTTCTACAGTAATTTCAATTTCAGACTGATCTTCAGACAAGTCCCCCACCAAGAAGGGTTCTGGTTTTGGAATCTTCCCAAGTCCTTCCACAGCGAACACCAATGCAATGAGTTCACTTAGCTTCTCTGCTCTGAATACTCTTTTATGCTCTGAAAACCAACTGGCCTTCCAGTTTCTGGCAAAATTCCTGCTCCTGATGTGTTTTGTAGAGAAAAGGATTATTAGTTTTGGTTCCTGTGTTAGTTACTCTTCAGATGCTTTTTTGGTCTGCTTTATTATGTTTTCACATTTAACCTGCCAGAGTTTGTAACTCTTTCTTCTTATGTCATCTGAACGTGACTTCAGCATTTTCAAAGATGTATTTTTGCTTCTAACAACCTCGCTTACCCAGCTTGCTTTTGCCCTATCTGAAGTTTTTCTTAAGAGAAAGTATGTATTTCTACTATGATATCCTTAAATAGATTCCTTGGTACCTGTATGGAGTTGAGACTCTGAGCTGCCCTTTGCTTCCTTTTAAAAAAACTTCCTCTTTCTTAACTCCATTACTCTTTTTTGAATTAAAACAAAACTCTAGGGAAGAAGTGCATGGGTGTAAGCCCCTAGCTATTCCTTGATCACGATCTAGTCTAGATGTTGTTGAAGGAGACTCCTGGGTTCTCTTCCTCAGAGATGGGTTTTTAGAGAATAAATAAATAAAAATGTAGGGAGGTATAGGGGAATATGTACGCATGCTATTCTAGGACTTTCTGTGTTTTTGCCTGCCCTTGCTTTTTCCTTACTCCTATGGGTAATTAATTCATGCAGCTTCCCTGTGCTTCTCTCCCACATACCACTATCAGTTTTGGTAGACAGTTGTCCCTATTTGTATTTCTGTGCCACTCTTACTAACATTTTGGGACCATGGCAGTGGGGAGTGACTGGACATCTCTGACATTGTATCTGGAATGACAATGGTAAGCAGAGTGACACTCTGCACAGTAAGGCTATAGATGTGCCTTGAGCTTCCCTGCTAAAGCAACAGGGACAACTCCTCACTGTATCTGTTCAGTGATCCAGTTGTTTCATGAGTCTTGCACACACAGGGTCAGCAGAACAAAGGGGAATGGCTCAGTACTGAGGCCTCTATGCAGAAGTCAGTTGTGACAACCGCAGTGAATGATTACAAGACTGTGCAGAAAGAAGGGGAATGGCTCTCCTCTCACCCACCTCATGATGGACCTTGCTGCCAGTCAGGCTTGTAGGAAAGCCCATTGCTCAGAGCAATGGTCTGTTTGACTGAAGTGTACTATACCTTTGGGTACAGGGGAAGTGACCATCTGGTCTGGGAAACCTGTATCGTGGTGAAGACTGTTCAATTATGGCATTCAAAATCAATGACTTTTCAAACTAATGAGGTGTAAAAATGGTAACAGACTGTGATTCTTCTCGCTTCCTTTCGATGGCACTTTTTCAGACTTCTAAGGTTCTTTACTAGTCGCTTTTCTCTGCAACCCAATTCAGAAACCTTTTGAACAAGCACTGAGGAAAAGCTGAAAAGATATGAGCTGAAAGCTGAAATCCAAAGTTAGAACTTTTCTCCATGCCATGGCACTTTCCCAGTGATGGAAACCAGTGAGAAAATTGAAAGCTTGGGTCCTGACTACCACTTTAATTAAAAAATATTGTCAAATGTGAATATAAACATGTAGGATTAACCCACTCTGACATATTCTAAATTAGGGATCAAAGAGATAAGCTTGTCACAGTGGGCTCCCTCAGAAGTTGGGGAGATAAGATTCCTGAGGCTTTGATCAGCTTTGGCTGATCCTGAGCTGTCATTCAGTGGTTTATATCCCTAGAATATATAGTCATGGTTACAGTATGTTCCTCCTCTAGTATGCACAGATCTCTGCTCTGCAGAAAGTAAAGGATTTTAAGCTCTTTTGTAAGATCACAAATAAAGATTAAGGTCTCGCATAGCATAAATATTGTTTTATTTAATTGTCCTCTAGCAGTGAGGATGGATCCCATCCATTCTATGGGTGGGATTTCTCCTTTACCAGTACACTTGCTGTATCCCATTTTCAGCACTGTCCATTTTGAGCTATAGGTATCTTTCTTATTTTTGCTCTGTCCATTAGTATTTGCCAGCGGGTGGTTGTGAGCACAACAGAAATTCTGTGCAGGCAGTCAGTACTTCTGACAAGGCTTTCTTGGTCCCACTGCTGTTGAATTACCAGGAGAACAGAGCAGAAAAACATTTTTAGAAAGCTGTGTTTGACGCCAAGTGGAAACTGAAGACTACCTCCAACAAGAAACCTTTCTTTACTGGGCACCTGATGCACTACAACTACCTAAATATAAACAGCTTTATTAATATTTCTTACAGTTTCAGGCTTTGAGAATAAAAACATTATCTCTTACGGACCATAGTAGGTCTCATATAATCTGCAGGTCATTTTAACAGCCATCGTCTTTCATTTGTCAGCTCAGAAAAATTTACAAACTCAATCCAATGTCTGCTATTGACTGCAAAAGCTGCTATTTTCCTGGTAATTATATTAGTTCATGCCACAAGTCTGAATTTAAATGCATAATTCACATTCTTTTGAAGTTGTATGAGTCTTAGTTGTTTCATTCCTCTGCATTAAGCTTGACAAATTTAGGTTCTATTTAACATTTCTAATTATTTTTTTCTTTATCTTCAAGGAAATTATACTTGTCAAGATATTCCATAAATACATAATTTTTGAGTAAGAATCTCCTCATGGAAGCATATTGTCATCTTCACATAAGCAGAAATTATGAGTCAGCTCCCTTTCCCAATACATTAAGATTTTACTTTATTTGCCTTGTGATTTTAAAGGCTTTCAGATTCACTTAGTTAGCTTCTCAAAAGTAGTTAAAATTCACGTTTTATCTGTGATGTCTAGAAAAAATATTTCTCTGTCAATGCTAACTCACATTTTCACACTAGCACTTACTGGCTCAACCTTTAAGTAAACAATCAACTATCAGAAGATCAGAAATAAAATAATCAGAAGTGGTAATTATGAAAGCACCATAGAAAAGAGCTTTGATAAACTAATAGTATAATCAGTAACTGAGAGAGCAATGGAAATTAATGTTTGCTAAACTGCATTTCAAAGCATATCTGGAGTTGCATTTCTTTGCAATATTTAAGGTAAAACTATTTTCTTATGAAAATTACATTTCTCTAAATTTGGAATCAGAATAATGTCAGAGAGGCTGCTATGACACTAAGAGAGAGACTGCTTTTTATTTTTTAAAATTATGTAAAATCTAGACATGTAGCATTCTAAACATGGTAAACACTAGCCACTCCATAAGGTGAACTTTATTTCGATAACAGCTGAGTTTTAAATGTATCTTGAACCTGAAATGTAGGCTTATAAAACACAGAGAATAAGTGCAAGTAAGTGAGGTAGCTGACATGATAAAAAATAATGGAACGGTCAGCTTAAACTAGGACAAAGCACAAGACTGAAAAAATGTGAGTGTTAATACAGTGTACGTATATGCTAACAGATAATAGATAGATATAAAATAAGTAATGGTCAATTATAAGTTAGTGATAACTAACATTATTTTTTTATATTAAAAAACAAGTTCTGAAATGAGACTTAATAATTTTTTTACCTTGCCTCTGTAGTTGGCTTGTGATTGTAATTGTCAGTGCCTGGGTATCAATGAATATATACTCCTGACTAGTAAAAGGTTAAGTAATGTAAAGGGGAATAACCTGAAATGGGGTCAGAGTTCCAGACAATTTTTTGCAGCTGATATCGGTAAATGAGCCACTAAGGAATTTATCTCGGAAGCATAGGAAATGCCACCGACTACAGAAATCTAAGAGTCCAGCCTTCTACTGCCTGCCTGCTGAAGTGAATGTAACCATTGTATGGGATCCACTACTGAAATAAAACAGCTGTAGGTGTAGTTTCTTCTCATGCTCTAGGCAATTTATGTTTGTTTTTATATCTTGAATCATGAGAGTTTATATCCCTCATACATTTCAATACTGACATAACTCTTGCTATTCTTCTTATTCACATACAAGCATTTTTTTAAGTCCTATTTAGCTCTTGTCTCTAAGGTGTCTTTCAGACATGAGTTTACAGGTTAATTATGTATCAAGAAAATGTTTCCTTTTATCATTATTCTGTGTGCCAATTTTTTTGTTTCTCAGTGTCTTGTATTATGAAAAAGGATAAATAAAGACAAGTATTTTACCTAGTCCTAAACATTATATACTCCTGTTATGGCAGTATGTCATCTTATTTTCATATTGCCCTAACATGGAAGCATCTAATTGCCTTTGCTGCCTTCCATTGTACTGTTTCCTCTTCTGCTGTATCCTTTCAAATCCTGGTAACAAGAATACTGAACACAGTATGTAAGAGATGCTGATGGAAGTGTCTCATCTTGCAGTGTTTCAGACTAACACAGAAAGCACAGATATCCAGTCTAGTTTTATTTTTAATAATGTTGTTCAGAGAATATGAATTTCATCATATGTCTTGGCCAACAAATCTAATTCTTGGGATTCTTCTCAGGACTGAGTTTATGTGCAATTGTCCACTAGAGAGCAGGCTGAGACCAACAAACCCATTTTGTTCCTGTCATAAACTGACTTTGAACTCAGGTGTCTTAATGTAAATTGTTAGTACATTAAAGCACCTTCTAGCTTCACCTGTGAGTATATATACTGCTATCAAACTTGATGGATATAGCTTGTGAAGCTTAGTGACCTAAGGTGGTGATAATAAAGTATTCTGGAACCTGGATAACATTTTATTCTGTCACTATGGTTTTCTTGCTCTGGTGACATCAACTAATTTGTACTGCTTTGCAGGGAATTTCTGTATCTGGCTTTTTAGCCAGAGTCTCAGTTTCCTTACGCTGCTCTTGCTCTTCTCTGTCAGACTGAATTTCTTTCAGAGACAAAATATTGCTCGATATTGATTCCACTGTGCTAGCTAATTTCAGGTTCTCGTACTGCAGATCAGCTGAAGCGCTGTTCAAAATCTTGAAGAATTTTCTAACACAAAATGCACAAACAAAATGACCCATATAATATTTCCCAACAATATCCTGCTCTAGCAGGGGGGGTTGGACTAGATGATCTTTTGAGGTCCCTTCCAACTCCTAATATTCTGTGATTCTGTGATTCTGTGAACAAGAATCCTGTGTTCTCTAATCCTTTAAAAAGCCATTAAAGTAATGTAACAGACTCTTCACATGGAAACATTTTTATCCTAAAAAGTTGTACTAATGAGAGCTGCAAGTTTTCAGAGAGCTCATAAAATTCTTATGATTTTTGACCTGTTTCTTATTTTGCTTGTGTAAGACATTAATTTTCCGTGGAAAAAATGCTCACCCCAGAGGACATATATACCAGTGGAGAGATTTGGAGTTATTTTTCTTACAGTCTCTACAGAACCCACTGAATTTTTTTAGAAATAATAGGGAGTTTTTTAGTTTACTTCCCTGTAAATGAGGAATATCAGATTTCAGTTCCCTTTCGCTTCCTCAGTTCTGAAAAAAATAATGCTATTTAATTTCTTTATCTCCTTAGGCTGCTGTGAATGCTGGTCTCAAAAGACAATTTTTCTTCAGTACTGTGAACCCTAACAATATTCAGTTGTATTCTGAGAAATACAAATTGGAAATATCTAATGTCTGCCTTCCCTTTCCACAATCTATAGCCCATCCAGCTTTGAATTCCTTAATGATTCCTGCTTCAAAGATCACACCCTGCTCTTTGCCTTCTTTACAGCTGTTCTCTATAGCACAAAGCTGCTGTGGCTCCATGCTAGAATTCCTCATTTACCATATACTGTCTTTGCCATCTGAGTCAACACCTTCCTAATGTGAATATGTGTCTATTTATAATGGTTTTAAAGTTACAATAGCATAAGAAATATAGGTACAACCTGAAAGAAAAAAAAATAATTAGCTTGGGTTATTTCAGCCTGAACAAATCACATTTGTCTGATGTAGACAACTGAAAGCAGAATCTCATAATGGGAAAGTGCCAGGAAATCCTGAAAAGGAATCACACTGCCAGCTCTGCTTATGAAATAAATTAGCTTTACTAATTATTATATTTCCCCTCATGTCCACAGAGTTCCTGTTCTTCGAAGCTGGGATGTCAAATGTATTTCCTGACAGCTCCAGCTCCCTTTTCATTATTGATAAGTTAAAACAGCTCCAGCTCACTTTTCATTATTGATAAGTTAAAGCAGCGTGGCTGTTGGCTGCTCTTCTGTAATTAGTTCAATGAGTTTAGGAAGCAGCCAGGGCTTAGTTAGAAGAGATGAAAAGAAGTCACATAAGATGGTGGCACATGAGCTCCCTCTGCCCTGCTGCCAACCTGACACTCGGGATGTTACAAAATCAAGGCTCCGTGCCTCCTATTTCACAGTTCTCTTGGTGCTGTCTCCTAGGAATGGAGCAGTTATTACTGAGGAAGGAAAATGCCTTTGGTGCTAGTGGGTATTTGGGGAGATGGGAATACAGGCAAACTTGAAAGGCAAGTAGGTCAAAGGGTTCTCCTCCTGCTGAGGTGAGATACAGGACAAAACCAGGGCAATTGAAGCAGTTTTTGTTCCTCTTAACTTAGTTTAATTTTGCTAGCTAAAGCAGTGTATCTGAGAATCCTGAAATATTTGTCTTTTTTTTTTTCACCCTAACCCACAGGTTAGCTGAAAGAGTAATTCATCTCTTATCACAGAATGGATTTAACACATTTACTTATAACCTTCCATGCTAAATGCCACATAAAGGTGTAAAGAATTCTGCATAGCAGCTCTTATATGAAGATTTAAGTGTTCTCACACCATAGTAGTGAAATCTAAAGATACAGCTAAGATAAATGACAGGAAATTATACATAAAATAGGAACATTCTCTATAGAAGAAATCTAAAGCTTATCACAAACAAAGAAAAATTTGAAAAGAGTAAGAAGAAACTTGAAGAGAAACTCCTCTGAGGTTAAAGGAGACAAGCATAAAAGGAATTTCTTTCAGGAGAAAAAAAACAAGACTACAAAGAGCAAACTAGTTGCTCAGATATGACAGGATACACATAGTCAAGATAATTTGTATGTGATGGAAGAGTAAAGCTTTCTTTCCTCAGAATGTGTCTGAGGAAGTGATTACAGGTAATGTCATTGTCATAGAATCACAGAGTGGTTTGTGTTGGAAGGGACCTCAAAGCTCATCTAGTCCAACCCCCCCGGCATGGGCAGCAACACCTCCCACCAGACCAGGTTGCCCAAAGCCCTGTCCAACCTGGCCTTGAACACTTCCAAGCAGGGAGCATCCACCACTTCCCTGGGCAACCTGTGCCAGTGTCTCACCACCCTCACAGGAAAGAATTTCTTCCTAAGATCTCATCTAAATCTACCCTCTTCCAGTTTAAAACCATTCCCCCTCGTTCTATCGCTGTTGGAGTTTTTGCGAGTTGATACACTGCAACAGATTTTGGGACTGAGGGAAAGTTCATTGAAGTAAGTGAAAAGCTACTGCATCATGATAGGAAAATCATGCCAAATTGGAAGGGATGGAAATAGAAAAAAAATCTTCTTAGATATTAAAATTACTCTTGAAAAATAAGGGGAATGTAACAGAAGAAATAGAAAGCTGTTCAGTATGAAGGCAGGTGCTGAGTACAGAAGCAGAATGCCAAGAAAGTGAAATTTTATACTGAAAGCAGAAAATTAATTTCTTACTTCTAATTAGGGAATAGCTTCATCACAACTAGTACAGGTGGGCAAAGAAGGTAATTCATATTTTGGAAGAAAACACTAGGCTTGCCGGAAGACTTGCAGTCTGAAACTTTATGTCTCAATTTACTTTCCAAAGGCCAGCTTAGTAAGATTATCTGGGATTTCCAATTCTTGATGGAGATAGAAGAAAAGATCTTGTGTAATAACTTCTGTTTCTTTAGCACTTGTCTTTGTCCTGTCTATTATACTAGCTTGCATAAAACAGGAAATTTGGATGCAAGGGCAGGCGTGAATGGAGAAAGGAGTTTAAAAAGTAGAGGACTGGTCAGAGACATAGCTATAAACATGAAAAAAACCAAACAGATAAAGCACCAGCAAATAACATCCAGAAAGAAAAAATGTAACTGGAGAATATACTGGTATCACAGAAATGACAAGGTTATCAGGGCACTGGGAAGATATTTGCCTATAACTAGAATCATCGGTATGAAGAAAACAAGAAAACAGTCAGAATTAGGAAAACCACCATATGTTTGTAAAAATTTTAGGTGAGACGAAAACCAGTCATAATGTTAAAAATGGAACAGAAGACTTTAAAGAGTATTATTTACATACTCATTTGTGACCCCAATCAGAATAAAGTGCAAGTAAAAGACAGCTCTCAGAGAAAACTCTAACTGCTATTCACCAAGGTGAGAAGCTGGATTTAGGGTGTTCTGTATTTAGGGAGTTCGCAAACTGCAGAAATTTTGAGTCTGGGAGACCGAGAATGTGATTCTCAAACTAGTGTCAGACTTGGACAGGAAGGAAGAAAACTTAAATCCAGCACTTGATTCTAGTTTTCAAGGAACAGATGCTATAGGAAGGCAAGGTAATACACAAGCCATTGAAATCTAAGAACAGAAAAGAGAAAAGGTTTCCATTAGGACATGAAAATCATAGAAATACCCTAGGATTGGCTGCATTCGGTCAGAGATACTCATCATGCACAAGAGTTTCTGTTCACAAGCCTGTAAAAATGTAGGCATCTAAACAGAGATTTTGATGTCCTGAATTTTGGCACCTGAGTTTGAAAATACTGCATTTGCAACAGGCCTGCATCTGCACCAAAATTGCTATGATACCGTCCTATTCAGTTTTGATCAAAGGCTGGTAATAAGTTGCATTTCTTACCACCTTTATTAATAAGTAGTTCCAAAATTATACAGTATAAAGAGCTACATGCTGAAGTTAAAACTCTTGTAGCAATTCTGAAATGCTTATGCTCCCTATACAAAATGCTACAATATAAAAATCTATTTAAGCAGTCTATGAATGGGCTGCTTTGCTAACAAGCTGCTGCAGGTAACCCTCTTCAGTTCTTCCTGCGAGGGGGTTCCAGCAATAGGACTTGGTTCACAGAACAAAGCCCGACATTGCTTTCATTACAACAAAGATTTGGTCGGTGAGGAAGCCATAAATTCATATCCTTGATTAAATTAGCTATACAAATTGAGAACTGCAGCTTATGCCAGCAGCTGCATTTGTATGTAATATGTTCTCAGTGTGCAAGCAAATATAGGAGGAAAAGTTTAACTCATGTAGAAATTCCTATTTGGAAAAATATTTGGAAGATGAGATGTGCCTAAAAATGAATCTCCTTCTCTGACTATGAAAATTATCCTGTCAGCAAGCAGTACTTCTCTGAAAAAAGATAAGAACCAGATGTTAAGATATAAAGACATATTGTCATATGTATTTATTTGTCTTTCCAAATCTAGTAATTAGTTCCTGAAAAACTCATTCTACCTGAGAAAAAGACAGCAGCTCATTAGCCATTTCTTTTTACTTTTCCCTTAACTTTTGAGAGTGACTTCAGGGTGGTCGACCAAATTGTGAACTCCATAACCTGGCACATAGCAAACATTACTCTTTTAGCAACAATTTACACATATGCTACATCTGGGGAGAGATCTTGCTTGCCAGCAAAGTTAGAGGAGTCTGTTGGCAAGCAGCAAGGAAGTGGGGAAGGTGTGTGAAACCTGGGGTTTACCCAAACTCAACTTAGTTTGCTTTTATCAAAATTGACAAAAGGTAGAAGATGTGAAAATTTCATAAGCAGTAAGCTAAAAATATAAGCATCTTGACAGATGGTTATATATCTAGCATGTCTTTCAAACTTCTATCACTTCTCATTAATATGAGCATCTAAAATATTTGTAATCAGCTCAGATTGTTTATTGACATCTGTACAGCAAGGTCATGATAATCCATGCTCGGGTCTTTCACCTAAGAAATGAGAGACAAACAGAAAAACCTCCATGCCTCTTCACAGGCATCCTCACTCTGTGGAATAAAAGATGAGTGTGTACGGACAGGGCTAGAGTGTCAGGTACAAAATTAAAAGAAATTCAGCCCATTTGAGTGCATGTCTGTCTTAACAGGGGCTTTGAGTCAGAGCACTCCACTCCTGTCACAGTGACCTGAACGGTCCTGAGACAGATGAAGTGTGCAAATAAGCTTCTAGATCACAGTGTAAGACAAAGTTAATGGAGAGGAGGATTCAGGCAGCAGATCCAGAGGAGCAGGCAGCTGCCAGTGAAGTCTTACAGAGCCTACCAGGCTTGTAGCAAGCCAAGCTACTTGCCCTCAGTGCAACCCTGTGTTTATACCACAGGATCCTGGCCTAAATCTCACCTGATCCAGGTGTAATTTCCTCTAGTGATCTCTAACCACATCACCTGCTCTGATGTGTGCATGAAGAAAGAGACTTTCGTGTCAGGTACCGCCTCCATAGCACATTGTCAGAAAAGCAGTCACAACTTGGCCACAAGAGAAGAAAACCAAACCAAACCAAACCAAACCAAACCAAACCAAAAAACTAGAAGAAACCCAAAATGTAAATAGGTTTCCAGAAAATGTGTCATTTAGAAACACTACAGGAATCTACTAACTAGAACTCTGCCAAACGTTTTCCTCCTTACGCCATATATCACTGCTGTGTTATTAGAAATGCTGAATGTTGTAGGTCTGTTTTTTGAGGAAGAACAAGATAGAAGAGTCAATAATCTTTGAAAAACTAAAACTATACTTTGGTGGACTTAACAGATGGAGATAGAAGAGTCATTTCAAACTGTTACAGAAACTGACTTGCTAAGCATGACAAAAACATTTAAGTTTTGCATTTCGAAAATAGTATAATTCTTATGTAATTTTATAGAAAGTTGAAAACTGCACCCCAAAATTAAAAACCTCATTGCTTAATAATATAAGCATTTATTTTGCGGTGTATTCTTTTCTATTATGGGAGAGAAAGAGAAGGAAGCAAGAAGCTTAGTTTGGTTTCTTTTTGAGAGTGGGGATTGTATTATTTTAAATCTGGTTCTGCCTGATTTTTAGGTATTAGCTGAAAAATGTGATAAATGCAGAGGAAGGGAATAGTTTGTAAGAACTCCTAATCAGCACTCACAGAATAGAAAATCCATCATTCACTGTATATGATCAGCATATAAGCAATGCATTTTAAAGGTTAGTACTTGTTAAGGTTTGTCCTCAGAATCTTAATTACAAAAAATAACAAATTTGGCATGGGTAATTGTAGCACTATTAATTTTCATTCATATTTCAAGAGTGCAGAAACACATACAGAGATAGTAGAAAACTTTTTGAAATTAACTACGCTATTTTTTCCTCCAGATTAATTAAATGAGTGCTCTTTAACTCTCTTCGTGATCAACCATAATCAGGCCTTTCATTTCACCTTGAGGCTTATGCTTTCCTGCATGATGCTACTTTCATTAAATTTATTTTCTTTTTCTTGCATTTAAATCGTTCCTTTTCATTCATTAACAAACTGTACATGAACATTTGTTGTCCATATGAAATTGTGATAATAGAAGTCTTGCAAACTGAAATAGCTGTATGTTTTCCCACTCTGAGGGCTGGAAAACTTGTCAGTTGAAATATAACAGGCTCCTTTTGCCAAGTTTTCTGGTTACAAGTGAATATGAATATCTGTGAAATTAAGTAACATTTTCATACTTGATGTCAGTTGTTTCAAAAAAAAAAGATAGCTAGTCGATACAGCACTCTAAATATGAAAACATATTAGCAGTGCGTCTCTCTGGTTTGATCACTGCAGGCTTTATCTCTTTCAGCATAGCTTCAAGAATAATGATGAGCATGGCATGTTCCTTGACTTAGCTGTCTTCTTGCACACATGTTGGTGTACTAACTGACCTGGTGTACTCACTTGTACGGTTTGCTATGCATACGATCAGTAAGGGGGAACTACAAAGACAGCTTCTGGGACAGGACTACTATATGCCTCGTTTCCCAAAAATGTCCTTTTTCCCAACCTGAAGCATCTTTCTAGATGAAGAGGAAGATTTTTGACCAGGCTGCAGGAAAACACTATCTCAGCTATGTCTGTTGAACGCGTTCAGATCAATGGTGCATCAGCACACGTGCAGTGTGAGCTGTGCATATTGTGTGCACAAATCCCTCTCAGCGATTGTCTCGAAGGCAAATGTTTTCCTTTTGTCCATTCCTCCTCTCACTGAGTTTGTCACACCTGTCACTGCCTCCAGTGAGAGCCAAATTGGACACGTACGGCTGGGTTTGGGTGGTCTTCACCTGATGTCTTGCAGCCTCGTGGAGTAAAGATCTGTACCTTGCTCTCATTTGAGTGCTTCTGTAAAGACAGGCCTCTCTGGCAACCAGTCAGCCACAGCAGGCAGCTCCTCACAGAAGAAAGACAAACACACCATACCAACATTTAATATTTATTATTATAGCACTTATGTTGCACTGTAATGGGCTACATATGTATGTTCAGCTACCCGAGCATCCTGGGAGACTTCTACAACCTGGCAGCAGCTGGAAGTATTAACCATAACTCACTTTCTACATCTATTTCATATCCAGAGAACAAAAACCGATTTTTAGACATTTTAATATGCTAATGCCAAGCTTTGATAAATAGCATTTACCTTAAGAGCTTGAGCTGGGCAAAAACCCGTATGCTTGTGTCAAAGTGTAACATTTGAAGCAGCATCTGTCAGAAAACTGAAAACTACGATAACACACGTTAAACACACGTTAAAGTAACTAATTTAAATTACCGCGGAGGCTTCCACAGAAGCCCGGGGTGGAAGTGGCCTCCCCCAGGTCGGCGATATCAGCTCTCGGCACTGCAAGTGCATTAAAACAAGAGTCCACGGGCCACCTCGCTGCTTCTTTCTGCTCCCGCCCCAATCCCGGGACGCTTGCCCCTACATAGCGACGGGACACCCCGCCCCACTGCTCTCCTCCCTTCCGCCTCTTTCCCCGCCCGCTCCCACTTTGGCGCCAAGAAGAAAAAGAGAGCTAGGTCACGGCGGGATGAGCGGCCAGCAGCCCAGCCGCCACGTTAACGGGTATGCTGCCGGGGCCTGGCCCGCCGCCCCGCTGCGGAGGGCTGTGTGAGGGGAGAGAGAGCGGCGGCAGCCTCTGCGGTCGCCATCCAGCAGCTTTCGGGGAAGCTGGTATACCCCGGTTCTGGCTGAGGAGCTCTAAGCGGGGCAGGGTAGAACGGGAGAGGCAGGGCAGGGTCATCCT
>NW_010194692.1:39173-45798 GCF_000695765.1 Mesitornis unicolor
GCGGTCGGGCCCCGCAATGCTGAGGAGCTCTCCAGTCGCAGGGCGTGGGGTGGGCCCGGGTAGTGCCGGCTGTGGCCGTGCGGAGGGAAAGGCCGCGTCCCCGTGGGGAGGAGTTTCCTGGAGGCCTTTTCGTGAGGGTATGGCCTGTGCAGTTTATTTGTTGTAATCATTGGGATAGGAAAAGGAAGAGGTAGGGTATCTTGTATTAATTATTTCCTGAAATGGATACTGGCATAAGTAATACTCGATTAATTAAAGTCAAAGAAGTGATGGTGAAATATGTTCAGTGAAAGGAAGTATTCTTGTACTGCTCAACTAAGGCTCAATATTTCTACAAAGTGTTTATATATAAACGTTTGGTGGGTTTTCTCTCAAGAAAAAAATGAATATAGTTAATAAGTATCATTTTTGTGTAAGATTTATTTTTCTTTCCTTCTCTCTCAGAACCTTACCTCCCAGTAAGGAATAGGTAACGACCATATCTCAGTACTTACAGGAGGGAAAAAAAAAAACCTCAAATAAAGGAAATGCCACATTCATTTGATATAATAGTGATCATAAACAAAATTATGAGACTTAAAGAAGAAGCTAGTATTAAAAGTCATCAAGTAACATATCCTGTTTGGCTTTTAGGGAACAGCAGCATTGCTGAAGAAGTTTTAATTTTAATTTTTAATACATGCTTTACCTCCTTTTTTGCCTTAAATTCTGTGAGTTGAGTGACAGAATATTGATTGCTGATCTTCAGTAACATACTTTGATACTGGGAAAAAAACCCACTACAAAACAGTTGGAGCATAATGCACATGACATCACGGATAAGAAAGCAGAAGAAAAACTTTAAAAAGGAAGAGAAAAGGGGGAAAGGTCTGATAACCACCAGTTCTCCAGTTGTATTCTCAGTGTTGTGTAACTGACCATCATAATTGTCCTATGGAAAGATTTGAGGTGATGTGTTCAGTTTTAAGATTCTCAACTAAATTTTTCATTCAGATAGACCTTTTTACCTTTTTTTTTTTAGTAGCTGAATGAAATTTCCTTTTTCAGATGGTATTACAGCTTACTTGAAGCCTACATGAATGAAAAAGAACGGAAAAAGGAGGCACTGTCCTCTAATTACAGAATCTTTTTCTCTATTTTCCTCTGAAATACTGTTTATGCAGCAGATTTTTCTACATACTAATCACTCTAGAATTTAAGGATATTTTTTCCCTTTCTTCTTGAACAGCATTATCTTCATGGCTTTCAGTTCCTATTTTTACTCATAATTTCTTATGAGTTATCACAAGGGTAAGCCTTAATTGCTTATTTTACAGCTAGCCATAATATTTTCTAGAATAGCCTTCATTCATGCAATTCTGGAACTTACAAATGAGTGTAAGGAAGAGGATCAACTGCCCCAAATCCATAAACATAATTTTACAGTGTGTGCTTGACTGCTGGCCAAGGCCTTGGCTTCTGCTCAATCAGAAATTAAGTGTTTTATACCCATTTCACACTCTTGCATTCCTGTGCACCGAGTTGAGGGAATTATGTCGCTAAACACGATGATGTTAAGTAGAAGCAATTGAGTAAGCGTGGTTTTTTTTATGTCCTCTTTGATGTAAGCCTGCTGCTCATTTTTCACATATGCTCCTCTCCCTGTGAAGTTGGTGCTCTGAGGGACCTCCACTTACGTACAGCTCTGTATTTATGAGAAAAGTAAATAGTAGCTTTTCTTCTGTTTGGAACAAAGAGTTGCTAGGGAATAATTTAACAAAAGGAGATCTCATGATCTCTTAGTTTAGAGTACCGTTGTCTTTCTGGAGCCCTTTCCCCAGAATCTTTAATTCGGTGTAGTTCTGCATTGTGTGTTGTGCGCCTCTCAAAAGACATCGCTGTGAATGTCACGTTGTTGGGAACGTATTTAACTGATCATTTAAAGTCCGATGGTGTTTTGGATTTTGTAAATCTGCTTTTGTGAGATACTTTAAATAGACATTTAAATTAGCTGAAGCACTTTCTTGGCATTTCAGTTGACCTGCCGAAGATCAATTTGGCACAGAGAGGTGTGAGGACGTATCTTTAATTTCTTCTTTCTGCTGGGGGCTTCTTGTGCTCTGAACACTTTCTTTCTCCCAACCCTCTGATTATGATGATTCAAGGCCATTTGGACACTCTTAGAATCACATACTTGATTTTTGTGTTTGCTTTGATGATTCTGGGCAGTGTTTACAATGCTGTCGAAGTGTGAGAGTGGTGTGCTAGTTACACCAAAAGTGTATCTTTCTCCTTCCTTATGTTGAGATGATGGCCTTAAAGATGATCCTCATTCATTCCAAGAACAAGCCAAAATTACTAACTTGTAATATGCCATATATGAACTATTCAAAACCAGCAATTTATCTTTGGTAAATAGCATCCTGTAGGTTTCTAAAGTACAGTTTTAGCATGTCTTCACTCAAATAGCATAACCTCTTTATGACAAGCTAACTGCAAGCCTCTAATATGTGTTTTTTGTTATAAAAATAATAATTAACAAAACAGTTGTCTTCTGATGTTAATTTGTCATCTGAAAATGCTGGTACAAGTGTTGCTAGGGGATGTCTTGCTGCTCCATTTACCTATGATGTATTTTTCTGCTTGGCTGTACATCGCAGGAAGGGTATCTCAGTCTTAAGCTGTAGTCCTTGGTAAGAGCAGCCCAAGAAGAAAAGTACTGTGCCCCCTTGTGTTTTGATAGGCTAATTATTGTCTTTGAGATTTGTTTTGATTCTCAAGTGTAGCAATAGTTTGGGGAAGTTTTTTTGAATTTGATCTTTTTGAAGTTTGCAAAGCTCAAATATGTTGGGGGGAGGAGGGGAGGAGAGAGAGACACGTCTGTCTGTCTGTCTCTCTTTGAGCTGAAAAGCACAGAAATGTATCTCTTGCGTTTTACACTGTTCAAGCAGTCCTTCAGCCATAAGCAGGCAAGACAAAATGTTGCATCACTTTTTTGTTTCACTTTTATACATTATATCTAAGGGAAAAGTTCTTGAACTCATCTTCTCTCCATTTTTTGAAGGCTTTCATAGGACATAGCCTGAAAAGAAACTTAGCAGGGGACTGTCAGAATGACCCACAAAAATTTGAGGCAAGTGTTGTAATGAGAGGCGTACTCATGGCAATAGCTGTACGGGCAGAAACAAATGACTGCACAGGAAGCCACCAAATAGAAATCTAGGGAGCACTTGTTGTAGGCAGAAAGAAGTACAAAATAGCTTAGAGGCTTGCAGTTAGCGCAGTCATCATAAAAAAGATCATGTTGTTTGATTGAAAAGAATGCTGTGAATCTTAGAAATAGACAGGGTGTTATCTATAAAGGATAAATTGCTCTGTCTTTGGATAGCTCAGTGCTCTGAATAGCTCAACATTCTTATCTAAACTAAAATTTGCAACCTCGCTTGGATGCCTTTATTCTGAAAGGAAATGTTGTGTATAGAACTTCCTGGAGAGTACTTAACACTAATGGTTTTACTGTTAAAATATTAGTGAATGTGTGGTGGTCTTAGCCAGATTCTGATCCTGGCTGCTTTAAACTTGTGCACTTTAAAAGAATAGTCTGTAATAACTCTAGCTATATGTTGTTTGCTGATAGTTCTTTTTTTTTCATAAACTATAGTTTCAGCAATGAAGCATCGTGCAAAAAACGAGAGGATTATTTGGAATGGCCTGAATATTTTATGGCAGTAGCTTTTTTGTCAGCACAAAGAAGTAAGGATCCAAGTTCTCAGGTAAGAAGGCAAATTATAAGAATAACATAACCTAATCTCTATTGCACATCGCATCAGATGTACATATAATGCTTTCAGGGATTTCTTATTAAAAGTTATTTCAGTGTATAGCTATTCCATTTTTAACATGGTCAGCACCTTTTGTTACAGAAATTCCCTTGTATTGCTGCTGGAAAAGCTAGTCTGGGGAGTTGAACTTTCAGAAAACCTAGATTTAGGAGGGTTAGTTTAGTGCTGGTTCCACTCTTGAGCTAGGTTCACTTCGTATTAGGGCAAGGAACAATGCTGGCAGGCTGAGAATGGGGACTGCATGACCACAGGGGTAGCAGGGTTGTATCAGCCGCGATTTACTCTAAAGCTCTGCCAGTTAGGTACGGTTGTAGCCTTGCTCACTATATGGTGTGAATTAAGTGGAGCTTGTATCTTTGAATGAAAATTGTAGGACTGACTTTTCAGGTCTTGTCTTCCTTGTTGATGCATTGTTTTGCATGCTGTTGGTACTATATAAATCTGATTTTATTTAGGTTGGTGCCTGCATTGTAAATTCAGAAAACAAGATTGTCGGAATTGGATACAATGGGATGCCTAATGGCTGCAGCGATGATGTACTACCCTGGACAAGAACAGCAGCACATAGGCTAGACACAAAATATCCTTATGGTAAGGTTTCTTGTGGTTGACAGGTCAGACTTGTCACGTCTGTATATATGAAAGTTCAGCTGGTAAGATATTGATCCAGTTTTCTTCCACTCACCTGATTTTGTTAATGTGCCCATATGTGGTACATCAGGATAAAAATCACAGCTCTGAAAACAAATGAAAACAGTCTTTATGAAGGACTGACTTCCTGGTGAGGTATGTTCATTAATGATTAGGCCATCTTGGATTGTGTAGTGAAAACTTGTAAATGTATCGCAGCTCATTAGCGTGCAGTTGCAGTATATGCAGATGGTTGCTGCTTCTATGTGGTCATTTCCACAGACATTACAGAGAGCATGTATATGCAAAACAATTTGATCTGAAATACAGGTATTAAAATCATAAACTCCAGTGGTTGTGGAAAAATCCAGTGTTTAGGTGTTGATGGCATAGACAATACATATTATGAAGGAGTCAAATTTTGTTTGTCTTGAAGTATGTGACTGCATTCTGTCATTCCATGCCATTTTTGCCGCATCTGGTGGATCTGCCCTGCTATGGGTGAGGTGACTTTCACTGTTTGTTCCAGCCTCTGATTTGATTCACATTTAGTAAATGGGAAAAGGAACGAAGAGCAAGGATGGTTTAATGGTAAATGTGGCCAAGTGCTGCTTTGGACCCTGTAATTTGGCCTTCTGGAAGCCTGCCTTGAAGGCTCCTCTGTTAATCTTGGTGCACCCATCAGCGAGGCTGTACAGTTGCTCCTCTGGGCCAGGCATGGTTTCCAGAACCCAAGGAGACAACTCGCTGGGCTGCCTCAGGCTTTATGCCATGAGTGCTTTCTGCTGAGCGTGGAAATGGAGTTGAGAGCTGCCTCGTGACCTGGAATAGCTCATGTTGGGGAGGAGCTGTGGGTAGGACCGATAAGGAAGCAGGGAGTGTGCACTCTCTTAAATCCCCCTTCATCTTTCTGCTTCCACACCAGCTCCTGTTGCACCTCTGTGGGGTGAAACCAATGCACCAAAGGCCATGGGCACAGGCAAAATGGGTTTTAGGAGCTCCTTCATCCTGTGCTGCATCTCAGCCTGTCCTGGCCTCAGGAATGGCAGGGGGAAGAATCACAAAACTGAATGGAAGCCCTGAGAAATTCTCCCTTCCCTTTGCATGGGTGGGGGTAAATGAGCACCAGAATTTAGCTTTTGCAAGGAGATACCAGTTCTTTTCCAGTGTACAGTATTTATATCTCCCTACTAATTCAATGTTTTACTTGTAACTTCTAACACTTGGTCTGATACAGAAATCTGACTTGCATGAGTTCTGACGTTTCCTGTGTTCACCCAGAGCTCTCTCTAAAAGCGACATTACATTTTCTGGTTTCCCATAGCATGGAAGTGAAAGATGATATGCAGTGGTTCAGCACATAATTCATCAGTTTCCTATTTGAGTTCTTAAAACCCTGGTACTTTGTCCTTGTTCACTTTACCAATTTATTATAAAACCTCCAACATTAACTCTTAGGCTTGAGACAGTTTAATATTATTCTTCATATGAGATGTATTCCCAATACTAGGGCCAGCTCCTGCCAAATTTTAAGTCTGCTCTAAAGCACAGAAATGCTGGTTTTACATACAATGGCAGTATAATGATGGTACAATTTACTATGACTGCCCTTTATTTATAGCTTGAGGAAACAAGTGTTAGCCCATTGATTGAATATAAAGTACTGAAATCAGAATATTGATTTTGGTTGAATCTCTCTGCTGTTGTAAGGTCTCAGTTCTGAACTAAGATCAGTGTGGGTGGTCTCTGGGACCTCAGCATGTTCCAGGCACTCAAACCTAAGCTGACCAATTTAAACTAAAAATGCTGTATGAATGTGAAGAATCTTTGTACAAGATGACCTGAAATTTTTATTTTTAGTTAACTCTGACTCCAAAATATGTGGAGTAAAATCTCTCATACTTGATGTTTAAAAAAATGCATTAACAATCTGAGAGCCTGGAGAGATGAGTTCATTTCTAGGAGATGGTCTAACTACTGCCCTTCCCCCCAGGAATCTTAGTCTTCACCTCATTAAAAAAATCACAACTTTGTAACATAAAGTGTCTGCTGTGATGAATAAATTACCTATTTTGTAATTCACAGATCATTTAAACTCTAGCAGTTTCTTATTAGTCTTGATAGCACAGTTGACAGACCAAAGAAGTATATATATGTGTGTGTGTATATATATG
>NW_010194693.1:0-49741 GCF_000695765.1 Mesitornis unicolor
TTGCATGAGGAAGTTATCATCAATGCACTGTTACAACTTGTTACTATAGGGTATTGTGGATGGTCAAAACCTGGATACATTGGAAAACATGAAACAGATAATGGAAATAGAAGCTATGAAGGGTTTTTCAACACAAAAAAAGCTTTCTTTGTTCTGAGTAATCCTTAGACCTCAGACTATGGGACAGCAACTGGAAGCTATGCTCTTTCTTGCAGTCCTCCCCTCTGTATTTGCTCGCCACTTGTTGGTGTCAGCAACTGACAGTCCCTTGTTCACAAGGAGGAAAAATTTATATTCTGTGAGCTATCCTTAAAGGGTCCTAGGTATCTGTCCACCACGAGGAGGAAAAAGTAGACCTTAAGATTCTCCACTCTATATTTCTTTACCCATATTTACACTGTCTTCCAAGCTTTACTCTTTATTTCTTAGCTCTTATTCCCTCTCCATAGACTCCACATTCACAGTACAGTGTTGTCTCTAGTTTCAACTTGGTGATTTGCAGCTATAGAGCTTCCTTCCTTTTTTAGGCTGCCTGTGTTCAAATGTTAGTCTCATTTACAACTGTATAAATGAGAGCTATATTATTGCATGTAATCTACTTTAAATTATCCATTATTTGTTTGAAAAGAAACAGCGTGGCCACCTTAGTTTAGCAATAAAAAAAAAGTCCTCACAAGACATTTGTGAGATGGCCAGCATTCCCCAAAATACAAGAAGGTATCTTTTTTTTACAGTATTTTCACAGGGGCTGAAATCTGTCGTAGCTGGGTTTCAATCTTTGGCACCTGCTGCAAGATTAATGAAGTGGTTTTCCATTTCATTTTAGAAATGACTGCCAAAGGTAGGTCTTGGATAGAAACATTTCTTTCATAAGTAAGCTGGGACACGTCAATGCATGTGAGTTGAAGCAATTTATACTATTAAACTTTTATGCAGCAGCTTTGAAAGCAGAAGAGTTTTGAGGCACATATTTTCTGTTCTGCCACGGACCACCTTCTTTTAGTAATTAGCTGAATCTGCTGCAATCAATGAACTTGTTCAAGAATAATTATTCACATCTATTTTTTAATGTACTTTTAGTTACTTTTGTGTTTGCTATAGGTGCACAGGATTGATGTTTGTACTGTATTAAACACAGACAAATTAAAACCATGATCAAGTCCTTATTAATAGACAGTATTTTAACTGTATTGGGCAGAGATTTCACTGTCACCGGGAGAGCAGGAAAAATCCTGCAGTTCAGCGATTAGGTTACAAGCCTTCATTACTATATGTTTCGATGCTGGCAATAATGTTTTAGACTATTATTAGAAGAATAAATTATATATTGTAGGAGTTAACTTGTCAGTTGAATGTACAGCATATTACTTATACTTGTTACTTATACTAAAAATAAAGCAGAAAGGACCAAGAAATACCAAGTTAAGAATTCTGTTGAAAATATAAATTGTTGAATATTTAGAGATGTATGCAGAGATTTTGTATGCTCAGTTTAGGTGCAAAGCTAGTCTAATTATCCCCTTCTACACATGTGTGTGAACTGTCAAATGATTGGCTGCAAAGGAAAATACTACTATACTAATACTAATAAAAGGCCTAATTTTCTAGACAATAAACTTCTTTTTTCCTCCCTTGCTAGCTGTCATTCACAGCATGCCCAGATAGGCATGGCTGCCAGTGCTGACAAAGCCTGTGTCTGTGTGGAAAAAATGAGAGGAAGGCCAGGACTGGCTGCATGGCTTGGTTTTGCAAAGTGATTCTTAGGTTTTTGGAGTTCATGCAAAGCTTGTAACAAGCTAAGGCTTATAAAAGTTGAAATGCTGAAACTGTTGAAAAGTTTATATCAACTTCGACAAGTAATTTACAGTCTTTTGTTTGTGAAATTATGTGATGTTAATTAAAATTGCTTGTTTAAGATATCTGTAAATAAAGAAGAGCACCTTTCCAAAATCAAGAGTATGCATTAATCTTGTAGTACACACTTGTGAGATTGGTTATCGAGTATATTCAAGTTTGAATGTGAAGTTGGAGCCAAGTGGAAATTGCTTGTGTTAGCCTGTGATATTTCTGTTCCCCATTACAGAGATCTAGGGGCTTGCAGAGTCTGTTCTCTCATGCTAAAGTTTGGCAGGTCATTAAAAGCAATTGTTTTGTTCCGAGTCATGGCCATGATATCCCCTGTATAGGGGGCACATGCATTAGAATCTAGATAGCTGCCACCCGCTGGCTTCTGCTATCCTCAGAACTCTTCAGGGAGATCCAATACTAAGCCTAAAAGCATCTGGTCTTAGTAAGCAACATAATTTGCCAACACAACTGAAATTTTACTGAAATAGGAGTTTCTCCATAGCCTGACAGAAAGGTAGCACTGTGGGCTTGATGCTAAAGCTCCTGCTTCAATCTGCATATGCCTCCTCATTTTCTGGTTCCCAAGAGCTCTCTCCTTGCTTCTCTGCTTAGCGTCTGAGTTTTTAATTGTCTCTCTTTCCCAACTTCTGCCTCCAGAGTTTTCTGGCCTGATTACCCCCTTTACACCTCTCATCACGCATAGAGTACTGCTGACACCACTTTTCATAGCATTTTCTTCTGACTATGTTGCACCCCTGTCTGCCTGCTTGTTCTAGGCTTTGTTTTTGCCATGGTATAATTTCACCTGTGAACACATCACCACAACTTCTTTACATACCTTCTTTTTCTCTCTTGTCCATACTTATGTCTGTGGCAATCTTAAATGAAACTGAAGAGGATAACTGCTACTTCTGTGAGGAGGCTGTGTATGCATATTAACTGCCAGTGTCTTCTAATCATAAAAAATATAAGAAAAATGACTTTGTATCATCTGTGCAAGCATATATAGATACTGCTTGTCCTTACTCATACTCACTCACTTAGCTGTTCTTACTTCTGCATTCCCTGTGCTTATGACCAGTTGCTGTATATTGCTGTTACAACAGATTATAGTCTATTTGAGGTGTAAACCTGTGTTTGTACATCTGTTAGCATGATAAGTATATAGACCTGATCAGAACTCTGTGCACTTACAGAATGAAATCTGGTAGGTAATTCTTTTAGGCCATTTTTCTCAGCAAGATATTGAGTGAATAAGTAAGTAAATTATTTTTGTTTCCCTCAATGTATTTTTTGGCTATTTGATAGTCACAGTAGATAGAAGACTGTTTGAACAAATCAGACCTCAGCTGGCTTGTGTGGTGGTAGTGGGGAAGTGTGGAGGGGAACCACAACACAAAACAATAGAAAACACCCCAAACATTTAACCTGCTTGTTATGGTAAAGAACTGGCAGGCATATTAAAACAGAACTTAGCTTTTATTTTTTTATTAGGGAGCAACTAAAAATATATAGTATTAAATGTTAATAAAAATAATGTTTTTAGAAACTTTTCAAAATGGTTTTTAATAAAAACCTAAGGCCTAGTCTCATTGAAATGTTACTGATGAATTCACAGATTTTTCATATAAGTTCAGTAAATATTGTTACTCTCTGACTATCTCAAGGTATTTTCTACACTCCAGCGCCCAGCAGCATACTAGTGCGGCTGCAGATATGACTGATAGGAGCTGAAAATTGCTTACAGTGAGTTTCATCAATTTAAAGAAACTGGTATTATGTCCAACAATGAAGGAAAGTAAATTGACAGTTATCACTTCAGCTATAGGCCATTCAGCTGCTAAACTACTAACTCCTGGAGAAATTAGTTTTTCTTTCAACTGGCTTTGTTTACAGTTTTAGGTGTTACAAGAGTGGAATCCATTTCTCTAATTTAGTAGAAGCACAGCACAAAATAAGTGTCTGTTAGTTTGACATGTTACCAAATAGAACAGTTATGTAGAAGACAGTTCAGTTCTAAGTAACAAGGCTTATATCTGCTTAAATAGCTTTAGGGGTTCTTTCTGGTTTGCTGCATGTGTATGTTTTGAGGGCCTTTTTTGGTGTTTTTTGGTTTTTTTTGGTTGTTGTTTTCTTTTAAGCTGAGATTTAGTTCTGGCTCTGAATTTAGGATTACATTACACGCAGCATCCTTCACTACCTTCCCACCTAAGCCTGTAAATGGAGGATAATCCTGTGGCCTGTTAAATTGTTCAATATTGTTTGTAACCAAAGGGAACTTTTAAGGCTTCAAAGTGGTGGTGACCAGATCAGGAGGAAGAATCAAATATTGGCATTGTGTGTAATCTCTTGTCCAGCATTATTCTATATTAGCCACGAGAGTTTAGGATCACCATAATACTGTTTGCAGGGTATTTCTACTTTTGTGTTGTTCATTTCTTGAAAGGCTTTTAAGAACATATGGCATGTTCTGCTGACAGAACTTTACTTTGCAATAAAATCAATACAAAATACATAACATTATCATTATTTTACAAATGCAACACATAGTGCATAATGTTTGTTTTGTTTTCCTTTTATTATTATTTTTTCTACCCGTAGCAGCAGACTGTTTTTTAGAGTTGTTTTTTTTTTCAAATTACTTGTTCTATGCTAAGGCTTTGTGTAATGAGTGGGTAGATCTATGCAGCTTTACAGAATATATTTACTATTGAATATTAATATGCATCTTGCATTGTAGATATGGCCAGAATGTAATTGACAATTAACATAAATCATGCTGGTATAGTCTCTCATATTTTACTAAAATCTTAGATAATGGATTTAATGAGTACTTGTTTTAAAATTATCAGTGAACACTATTAAAATCAGGATGTTTTTTAGAGAGAATTTAGTATTAAATTGGCTTTCATTGAAGCAGTGCCAAAAAAAATAAAATCAATTATGACAATCATATTATCTTTCAAGTATGTCCAATAAAGTCAGCTAATGGATATAATTTATTCTTTATGGAATTACTGTTTAAATGTACCGGAATACACTTAAACACAGGAAATACTAAGGCAATTAAAATTTCACTTTGTATGAAAATTCTCAGCTTGAGTGCATAAGCAACCTGAGCTGGAATTAGAGTTCCACAGAAGAATTTGTGGTTTTTATTTCTTATGAATGAAAAACACTGCAGCTTCCACTTTCTTTGCTTGATTGAAATGTTCTTAATTACTGTATACTGCCTGAGGTAATAGATGTTGAAAATTTTTCAACTTGCACGCTTCTCAGTGTTCCTAACCTTTCTCTGAAATAAAGCAATGGACATATGTACTTAACAAAGTATGTCAGCCAGTAAATGACTTAAAAATTTTGTGGTTGTTTCTCCTTACTCTGTCTCATATCCCTTTCTCCAGGTGAATAGTGAGTAAAGTGAAATTAGGCACCCTCTGCTTTGTACGAATTACGTCTTTACTGGAGCTTATATTGACAAATCTTACCTACTTCTCTATTGTTTGGAAGGGTGTCCAAACGGATTCTTTCCTTACCCCCTATATGACGAATTTTCTAGAATGAAAAACAGTTTTATTAGGCTTAAGACTTAATATGATGTGTCTGCTATTCAGATACAGCAACACCAGAGGAAAACAAATATTAAAGGCAGTTTGTGTGATGGAAGGTATTGAAAAATAATAGGGAAGAATCTGTGGGATGAGACAAGCTCATCGGGCTGCAAGCAGGAGTACAATGATGCAATTTCATTTTCCTGTAGTATAAACTTACTTCCTCTGAGTATAAACAGATTATAATAGATGTCCTTCCCCTCAAGCAGTGAAGTCCAAAATTAATCAAAACATTAGGTTTTATTATTATTTTATATTCTGATGACTGTATATATCATATTGTCACTTACGCACAAATCAAAATTACAAATAAACATAACTGAAATGTATTAGCTTAACTCTTTCTTTCTTCTGCTGGAATATATTGCTGCTGCTACTCGATTCCTGAAATCTCTGCAGTTCACACAGTGGTCTTGCTACCTGTTTATGCATAGGCGTTTGCCTGGAGATTTACAAATCAAGATAGACATTGACATTTCCAGCCTTAGAAAATTGCTGCTCTGTCAACGTGAATAGATTTTGACCTAGTTTTCTAAGAACATACTTAGTCCGATGAAGCAAGGCTCTGATTCATGAATACAATTCACTGTTCAAGAAATAGACACGGACTATTTTGTTGACACTACTAGCTTTCTTATCCTCGTGTAGTTTTATAATATGCTGCTGACTGCATGAATCATGAATCGTGTTGGGGGGCAAGGAAGAAACAAAATTGCAGTAGCTATGCACCTTTTTTTCTTATTTCAAAGTACCTTTTATTTTCTTTGTCTGTGTTCTGCAACGCAGATTACTTGCCAAATAAATGTATAGTACCTTTCTGTGCTCTAAAGCAACAAGAGTATAATGCAGCAAGTTTGAAATTCGCCCCACAGTTTTTTCCTTTTGCTTTACAGTAAGTATTACTAACACTCTATCGTAGTGTTAAAAATAATGATAATTAAAAAAAAAAAGACAACAGAAGTAGTCTGTTTGATAAGGGAAAACTGGGGCTGTGAATGTCCCTGTGGTCTTAATGTTTCCCACTCTTCAGCCCTTGGAACAGTAAAATCAACAAGCAGGAAACTTCTGCACACAGCTGTTCTCTAGGGATGTGTTTTGCATTATTGGATGTACCTTTTCCCACTCGGGATTCTCAGTGTGGAATGCTCCCCTGACAATGAACTCTTGTTGTTGTTACTGCCAGTGATCTGTGGGGGTGTTTGGTTGCTTTTCTTAAACACAAAAGAGGAGATTATTGCATCTCTTCTTGTTACAATTCACCTCACCAACTATTAGGATAATATCCAGGATTCAAGCCTTAACAGATGTTACAGGTAGTACTGGATGGGGGCCACTTACATGGCTTCTCTATAGCCAAAGGTCATTGGGTCAGAGAGGAGGAAAGAAAAACTACTGTAAGGGTCACTTCTTAAATTGTGCAACCACAGTGGTAAGAACCTAGATTTCTATTGGTGCCCCAAGGTTTAGGTATCTGTTTTACGTTGAGTATTCTAACAGCTGAACGAACTGGCCATTGCAGTGTTTGAATAGAAATGAGCAGATGTCACAGCTTGTAGAACAGAGCCTGCTGAGGTTGCTCTGTAAAAAGCAGCTTTACATTGCAGACTGAACCCTTCAAAAGGGATAGGTAGGAAACATTGAGTTCATAAATCTCGGTATGGTCTTCCTGTGAGCTAGATACTGAATTATGAAAGCCTTAGGATGTTTGTAGTGCTCCTGGGCTTTGAGTCACCAAAGTTTTGTGAAGTATGTGGAATGGAGGAAGATGGATCACTTCTAACTAGCTTTCTTACCAGCCATGTAGTCTCTTGTAAATCACGTCTCGCTGTTCCTTACTTCTGTGTTAATGTGCCTGCTGTCCAAACACTGTGGAAAGGCATCTCACCAGACATCATTATACAAGATATATTAAATTAATTCGGTCAGAATTTAAAGCAGGTAGAACATATAGTCTCTGAAAAAGCATTTTTAAAATATATTTTTGTTAGCTTTTTGGGGAGTATGATTTGTATGAGCATTTTTGGAGAAAGCAAAACAAAATATGTAAAATATATGATTGGATAACATAGAATTGTTCTCCTGTTTCAGTAGGCTTAATATTCTGCATAATATCTTGATTTTTAGTATCTGCAGTAAAATATATAATTAAACTGAAAGATGTTTACAATGTCTCATGTAGTGTACAGATGGTGTCTTTACCCATATCAGTATGTCTTGTCCTTTCAAGGACATCCCTGTAGGTCTGTTGCCTCCATAGGAAGCAATTCATTTTTGGAAAGAGGTGATCTTTAAAATTTAATTTTATCAAAATAAACTAGATCTCATGAGTATAAAATGCTTGCCAGAAACTATTTTTCTTCATTTTTCATTCAAATCATTTTTCTTCATTTTCTAGCCAAACGTGTTTGTAAAGGCCAAAGAAACTGTGTGGGATATACAAGAGTTGGATAGAATTAGCATCTCTGCTTTGGCTGTAGAGTATTTTGGCCCTAAGCTTTCAATGAATTCCAAATAGATGGACAACTCTTACAGAAAATGAGCCTCGGGGAAAGTGAGGTCGCGTTACTTACAGCTCACTACCGCGTCGGATTTTTTGTGCATGTGTGGCTTAGGAAAGTTGGTTTTGCTTTCTTTCTCTTTTATTGTCCTTTGATGATGTAAGTTCTAATGACTTGAGCTTCCAATATCTTCGGGCTACTCTCAGCTGTTTTTAGAACACAGTTCTGTAAATTTGACTTCTGTTGTGTGAAGAAACATAGGATGCAACAGGAGGAGCAGGTAAACTGTCTAATAGACAAATAGACAAATATTTAGTAGCTAAAGCTTTTTAATCTATAGAAGAAAGAAGTTTTAAGCTGTATTCTGGTATGCCACTGATCAGAAGGCAGACGACCAAAAATTCATTATTTTCTAAAAAGGATTAGATCTTATCCATAATATTTTGAGTTCATGTCTGCATGAGGTGCAAATACACATTGCCAAGAAGGCCACAAGTTTCACAGAAGACTTGCTTGGCCTGTGAGAACTTTTTGTTGTTTTGATCAGTGATAAAATGAGAAACAACCTAAATATTTGCCAAGGAAGAATCAGCAGATCTATAATGCTGGGGAGGCAGGGAAGAAGGATTCAAAATTTTATATCCTCTGAATCATATATTTGCCAAATGCATCAGATGCCTGCTGGTTGCACTAAAAGACCAAACACCATGCATGGACGAAACATCTAAGAGCAGAATTATCCAAGCCAGCAGCATAAGGAAGTAGAGCCAAGTAAGTGCTGAAATATTTTTTTTAAGCATCTTTTTAATTTGTGCCACAGTCTCTCCCAGTGATTCTGTTTTATTTATTAAACTGTCTTTTCACTTCTGACAATGTCACTGGAGAAGAAAACAAAGTGCTGTCAGACACTTTATTAATACTGAATACATCTGTAGTAATCAGCATACACTCAGTAAATGGTTTAGCACGTAGCTTCTGTTTTCTGGAACAGTGTTCTCTGACCTTGTTGAAGGTGCAGTTGCTGCTGATGTAGGAATACACCCGGTACGCTACATATTCTTTTGCCCTTCTGAATAATTTAATTTTTGATTAAGCAGAGTTTGTTAAATCAACTTAGCATGGTATGTGAATGACAATGAAGTCCTATTTGAAGAAAATTAGCCTCTTTATGTTGAAAGAAATTACGGTACCAGGAGAAGAAATAATAAATCCACCAACTCTACCTGAATGCTTATGTTAGTGCATAACAATAGCACTGTGAAACTATTGAAAAATTGCCTTGCTGGAGAACAGACTTCTCTCACTATGATTTTATGCATGCTATAGGAATATAATATATAATTGAGATATAAAAGCACCAAAACCCCCACCCAAACCAGCCAAGCAGCCCTAGCAAATCTAGTCAACTTTCCTTCTTATGCGACTGTTCTGCTCTCAGTCCTTAAAGAGGAGGAGATTCAAATTTAAAGGAAACTTAGAGACACAAGCTGGTGAGAAAATCTGAAGATAATGTCCTTCATGGCTTGAGTAAGTGGAAGACTTACTCTTGGCTTGGTCTTTTTCTCTCTCTCTAGAGAATTAGCACTCTAAAAAGAAATTGCCTATGCTATGAAATACAGAAAAACAGGGGATAAGCTTTAGTAAAACTGTCACGTCTGCATTTATTTCTTTGCTTAGTACTGCTCTGAGCTGACCCACAACCTTGGCATAGACGTTTGCCCGTGTTACTGTTCTGTGTTTGACATTAAGATTGTACTATAGGGTTGTGTGTTGATTTTCTTGTTTGTTTGTTTTTCCCACTGCGATATCAAATTACAGGATATAGCTTAGGTTTTTCTTCTATAGTCACAATCTGTGCCAGAAAGCTTTTTGTAATATACACCTTTACACATTTAGGGTTTGTAACTTGTGTGCACCACATGAGTGGTTTTGCAGTAAACAAATTTTTATTGCAAACTTGTTTTGGAGAAACAAATCCACAGATGTTGCTGAAATCAGTGCTACATAGAAAGGTGGGTCAAAGAAGGGCTGGAGTTTCAGGCATTGTGACTACAGAGCATGTCAGTACAATGTGCATTTGTATATTTTTTAATACATATCTGTGTTTTCAGAATGAGTTTTTTTGTAGTTGTTTTATACATTGATGCCAAAATATTACTGTGATGCTAGTGATGTTAGGCAATGTGAGTTTACTGAGCATTGCAGCAAAGGCTAATGGTGTCTCTCTTCTCTTGCTATCCCCAGGCAGTCTTAGTGCACAACAGTTCTGGGATCAGTACTCTCTTGTACAAAGAAGGGTTAGGACCTGCTACAGCTTCCCTTTCTTGATGTCCTTGGAATAACAATTAGTTTATCCCAACAAAATTCCCTCTTGAGAGCCATAAACCAACACTGATCTTATGCTCAAGCTCGCTCTCTTTTGCTTAAGAGTGGAAAGAGCAGCACTTCTGGAGGGAAAGATGAAATGTAGTTCACCTTCAGCTTACCTGTTTCAGCTGACAAAATGGAAAGGTGGTGTAGGTACAGCTATAGATCAAGTGCCCATTCCCCAACAGGGTCCTACTTACTGGTCTAAAGAATTATTTTTGCTCTCTGACAGAATGCAAAGACTCACATCAGAGTACTGTTACACATCATATTTTCCTGAAACGTGAATGTTTTTGTACCAAATTCAGGTTGTAAATCTGGAAGAGAACAGAATTCTGTTTGTCATGCCAGTTAGGTGGCTGTCTTCATTACTGGCCCACAGGATTTTCTAATTTGAATCCCCGTTCATCATTCTTGTTCAACTTCTGCCTTGCTCCATCCTCAGTTTATTATTATGGTGCTCTCTATAAACAGACAGACTGAGGGCACTCTTATCAATTTGGAATCGCTTATAAAATGTGGATACAGCAGATGGAAAAGTCTGATTTTATTTTTTTTTCTCTAAAGCTTTCGAAAATGACACAAATGAGTAGTTATGATTTCAGATCTTGGTTCTCTAGTGACAATCTAAGAGTGTGCTGTGGTGGTCTGGGTGTGTTGTAAGCTGTAGCACACGTGTATCTAGTTGTCATCATTGCTAAAGACAAATGGTTATTTCTGTCTGTGACAACAGGACGTCAGCTATAAAAGAACCACTTCTAGTAAAAGCCTTCGATCCTCCACACTTTATCTGCATTTCAGAAACTGAAATAATAGGGCTATAATAGCTGGATTTTAAGGTACTGAAAATAGAACAGGTGGGATTCCCCCCTCCCCCCCATTTGTGTAGTGCCAGTCTGTGTTTTCATTATTCAAAAGGTTCTTTGGAGTTGAGAGTTGATCTAGAGATTTTTTTTTTCCTCTCAGTAAGGCTATACTAGGCAATCTGGATGGAGGGCAGTATTAGTTTCCCAGACAATTGTGAATTAGCGAGTGTATAATGTGACCTTACAGGAGAAAGAAATACTGTTGCTGCTAGAACTTCTTGTAAAGTTTTTGAAAAGTTTGCAGGCTTTACTCTCAAATACAGTGGCCAATGACGTACACACCATATGGCTATTAGCTTGCTGCATCCTTCTGGTTGGTTATTAAAGGCATTTCTGAAGGATAGCATTTAAGCAGTTTTTAAACTGAAACAGTTAACAGATAGTGTTTCTGGAGATGAGGGATTAGATATTGGTATCAGTAAGGCAATTTTTAAAGAGTAAACAATGTAGAATAAAGTTATTACTTTTATGAAGATGGTAAATTCATAGATTCTCTGTAAGAAACACCTAAACCTGCTTATCATCTAGATTCTCTTTTTTCCATGGTAAGTATGAAAATGAAGATAACAAATGCTTCTTTATTTAGTCATGCTTTCCAAAGAGATCAGATGAGCTCTGTGACTGGAAGTCAGTGCCTGTAATTTCTGACTGCATTTTCAAGGTGCTGCCTGAGACCTGTGGAATTATAAATGGTTCCTTGCTAGCTGAGATGCTTGTTTTCTTTGCTTGACACCCTAGCAACAAAGGTCAGATGATGAGGTGAAAGTAACCATCTCTTTGTGTATTGTATGAAAGAACAAAATACAGGTATGGTTTTAATGAGGGGCATGATTGTCAGCTTTGCCATGCCTCTTTTCTCTTTGTCGATCTAATTGCAAATTTGTTTTGACTTCAGACTGTTATAAAACAGATCTTTGGTCTGAGGTTTATACATGGCTAAGATAAGAGAGAAGTTAATAGTAAGTCTCTGGAGAACTTTCTTCTGAGAACTTTTTTGCAAAATTTTATTTCATTGTTGGTCTATCTGCATGCAGAACAAATGAAAAAAGAATGTTAATGGAATTTTTATAAAATTATACAAATTAAGGTATCTGAGTCATCAATGAAAAAGCAGTTAACTTTTCTAATGAAAATATGCACAAGAATGTAATAAATACTGCTTGCAAACCATGAGGAAGAGATTCACATTTACTTTCTAATCCTCTTAAATAAAATCAATGCATTTAGTCATAGTGTGATTGTGGGGAGTTGATTTTTTTTTTTCTTGACAAATCTTTCCTCCCTTTGTTTTCTCAGTATGCTTTAGAAATTAATGTTTGATCGCTTGCACTGCTGTCCAAGTTGGGTAGGTTGACTTTCTTAGTAACTTACTAATGGAATGCATATTAGTAGTATACCTGGTGCAATACATTAGCAATTTCAGCATAATGATTTTAGCATACTGATGGGCATAATTTGATTCATGGTTAGGCAACAGTTGGTAATGGATCTTACTGAAGGAAATATGGAGAATTTTTTTGGGTTGTAACTGGCACAAATAGTTAAAAACAGACAGCCAAAATTGGAGGGGCTGCCAGAATTTAATGGATTCCACAATTTCCTAGACATTCATCCAGATGTATTTAAATAATTTGTTTTATATTCATATGTTTTGATGAAAATTAATTCATACAGCCTTTTCATACCTTATTCTATCTCCTATTTAGCAGTTGAATTGTGCTGAATGTATTATGAGAAAAATGCCTGAATAGAAATTAAAAAATGATCTTTATAATATAAATCAAGGTAAATTAGTTTTATTAGTAAGTTCCTTTTGGATAATGTTCTGGTTTAGTTTGTAGAAATGAGTCTTCCTCTGATGATCGCAAAACCCATGTTTCTGTTTTTCCAGTACTGTGTAATAACTCTAATGTACAAGTCATGTATTTTAAGTGAGGAGGTGGAAATTGGAAAGCTTTTCTCTAACGCCATGTAGGAAAGATGAAACTATATGTAGATGCACGTTATTGCTGTGAAATCCAAGGCCATGTCTGCATTAGCAAGTAGTATGTTATTAGAGGAAGGGAACTGTAGACTGGAAGATCTGGTGCTGAGGAGCCAGCACCCATGCTGCATGCCTCTTTGGAAGTTTGGTTTTGCATTAGCTTTAGTCTTGTAGACTGGAACTCTTGTCAGAGGTTGAAGAGCACTAAAGGTGTTCTTGCAGTACATTTAGTTTAGTTTCACCTTAAAGGATTCTATATGTGCCTTTCAAGAATGCTACACTACTTAAGCACACATAGGTCTATGGTGCTGGATAGGATCCACCCAAGGATACTGAAGAAACTGTCAGAAAGGCTCACCAAGCCACTTTCATTTTTTCAGCAGTTCTGGTTAACAAGGGAGGTCTCAGTTGACTGGAGGTTAGCAAATGTGTTGCATATCTACAAAAAGGGCCACAGGGAGGATCCAGGGACCTACAGGCCTGTCAGCCAGACCTTGGTGCTGGGGAAAGTTATGCAGCATATCCTCTTGAGTGCCATCATATAGACAACCAGGGGTTTAGGCCCAGTCAACATGGGTTTATGAACGGCAGGTCCAGTTTAACTAAACTAATCTTCTGTAACAAGGTGACCTGAGTAGTGGATGAGGGAAAGGCTGTGTGTGTTGCCTGTCTGGACTTTAGTAAAGCCTTTGACATCATTTCCCACAGCATTCTCCTGGAGAGACCGGCTGCTCATGACTTGGACAAGTATATTCTTAGCTGGGTAAAAAACCAGCTGTATGGCCAAGCCCAAAGAGTTATTGTGAGTGGAGTTAAATCCAGTTGGCAGCTGGTCACAAGTTGTATTTCCTTGAGCTCGGTTTTGGAGCCAGTTCTGTTTAATATCTTTCAGTGTTCTGGACAAGGGGATCAAGTGCACCCTCAGTAAGTCTGCAGGTGACACCAAGTTAGGTGGGAGCGTTGATGTGCTTCAGGGTAGGAAGGCTCTGCAGAGGGACCTGGATAGGTTGGGCTGAGGTCAGTTGTATGAGGTTCAGCAAAACCAAGAGCTGGGTCCTGCACTTGGGTCACAGTCGCCCCATGAAATGCTACAGGCCTGGGGATGAGTGAGTGGAAAGCTGCTTGGCAGACAGTGATCTGGAGATACCAGTCAACAGCTGACTGAACATGAGCCAGCAATGTGCCCAGGTGGCCAAGAAGGCCAATACATCCTGGCTTGTATCAGAAACAGTGTGGCCACCAGGAGTAGGGAAGTGATCATTCCACTCTACTTGGCATTGGTAGGGCTGCACCTCAAATTCTGTGTTCAGTTTTCGGGCCCTCACTGCAAGAAGGGCATTGAGGCACTGGAGTGTATCCAGAGAAAAGCAACAAAGCTGGTGAGGTGTCTGGAGCACAAGTCTTGTAAGGAGCAGCTGAGGGAGCTGGGGTTATTTAGTCTGGAGAAGAGGAGACTGTGGGAAGACCTTACCATTCTCTGCAACTACCTGAGAGGAGATTGTAGCGATGTGGGGATTGGTCTCTTCTCCCAGGTAACAAATGATAGGATCAGGCGAAATGGCCTCAAGTTGCGCCAGGGCAGGTTTAGATTGGATATTAGGAAAAATATTTTTCACTGAAAGGGTTATCAGGCATTGGAATGGGCTGCCCAGAGAAGTGGTTGAGTCATCATCCCTGGAAGTATTAAGAAAACATGTAGATGTGTTGCTTAGGGACGTGGTTTAGCCGTGGACTTGGTGATGCTAGGTTAATGGTTCGACTTGATGATCTTGAAGACCTTTTAAGCTATTCTATGATTCTGTGTAAGTGCTGCTTATCTAAACTATCATAGTTGCATAGGACCCACCCAGAGATAAGTAGATATAACACTTGATTCTAAGCAAATCCTCTATTCTAATAATGTGCAACTTCTTGTAAACAGGTAAATATCTGAGCTTGAATTTTTGAATTAGATATGTTCTGGGAAAATAGGCCTGAGGGAAGTAACTTGCTAGGGTGCTTTCACACACACACAGAATCACACACAGAATCGCTCGGTTGGAAAAGACCTCTGAGATCATCATGTCCAACCGTTCCTGTCTACCCCCTAAACCATATCCTTAAGTACCTCATCTACCCGCTCCTTAAATGCATCCAGGGATGGTGACTCCACCACCTCCCTGGAAAGCCTGTTCCAGCTTCTGACAACCCTCTCAGTAAAGAACTTCTTCCTTATCTCTAACCTGAACCTCCCTTGGCACAGCTTGGTGCCGTTACCCCTTGTTCTATCCTCCATCACCTGTGAGAAAAGACCAGCACCCACCTCTCTACAACCTCCCTTTAGGTAGTTGTAGGTGGTGATGAGGTCTCCCCTCAGCCTTCTCTTCTCCAGGCTAAACAACCCCAGTTCCCTTAGCCGCTCCTCATAAGGCTTGTTCTCCAGACCCCTCACCATCCTTGTGGCTCTTCTCTGAACACGCTCCAGAATCTCAACATCCTTCTTATAGTGAGGGGCCCAGAACTGAACACAGTACTCGAGGTGCGGCCTCACCAGTGCCGAGTACAGGGGGATAATCACCTCCCTGGACCTGCTGGTCACACTGTTTTTAATACAGGCCAAGATGCCATTGGCTTTTCTGGCCACGTGGGCACAGTGCTGGCTCATGTTAAGCCGACTGTCAACCAACACCCCCAGGTCCTTCTTAGCTCGACTAGATTAAACATACCACTTCTATAAGAATTGCACTGATCTTTTTCATGCTTTTACTGAGCAGTTAACAGGGAAATATCAGAACAAAGGATGTAAGCTTGGCTTTGCCAGTGTCAGCTATTAAGTGTTGTTGACTTGAGAGACTTGTCCTGAGTTTTTAAAAATATTGCCCTTTCCCCATCTGCTGCTGCTTCAACTGCCAGAAAACTATCTTGGTGGTTGGCTGGAACCATTTCAGGTGTTGTGGGGGCTTTACTTTCACAGTCCTGATAGAATTAGGAAATCACTCTTCCTGTCAGCTAAAATCTAAGGTTTGTCCTTCCGCTTGCACTTCTAAAGTTATAATAATTTTTTTCTGATTTAGGACTTGATCACTGACATGTGGCATAACAGTAGCATTGGACCAGGTGCCTCTTTGAGAGGGGTTAATCCTGGAGAAAGTTTAAAATCAATCTTCTTTAGTGTGTCACCCATAAGTATTTAGGAAGAATGGGTGTTCTTCCAATTAGTTCTTTAAATACAAGAATTTTCTGTGAGAGAAGTGTAAAATTTGTATCTCTGAATAAATACAGTATCCAGGCAGTCTTCAGCCTAACCATGTTTCATGTAGGCATTTTATTCACATTTTGGCTCTACAGACTGAAATAATCTGGAAAAAGCCAGTCTCACTGGGTAATAAGACTAAACAGTGAAGCATGCAAGCACACTGATCTCCAGAGACAACTTGAAATCTAGAGGGAGTATGCCCATGTTAGCTTCATGACAGTGCCAGCAGAATCTCTGTCATGAGAAAAACAAACAAATAAAAACCAACAACAACAAAAAACCAACCGAAACTTGCCTGTTTGTATTTGAAATACATGCCAAGCCTGTAAGACACCAGAATTACCACTGTCAGAGCGAAGGTCTTTTCGCTACCTAAACCCCACATTTACAAGTAGAGATGTGTTTCAAGAAAGAGAATTAAATTGGGGGAAGTTACATCTTCCCATTTAGTAATGAGGATGGCAGTGAAAACTTATGTCTTCTAGAAATAATCTGCCCAATACTAAAAGATGAACTGCCTTTTATTTCAGTGTATGCTACTGTTGTGGTTTAAGACCACATTGATAATGTGGAGACTAAATGAAGACTGATGCCCAAAGACTTTAATCACATGCACTCACTTTTACAAGAGATGATGGTCCAGCAGAGAAGTTGGGTGTGTCAGCATAAGAATTTCCGCTGTAATGTGCTCAGCCTGAATGCAGGGATGCAGGGTCCTCTGGACATCTACCTTTGCTTGCTTTCTTCTGGAGTCCCTTTGGTTCTCTCTTGTGTACCCCAGGAATCTCTTAGGTATTCCCAAGTGTCTCCTTTAACTGAAGTTTTTCCCTCGGTGTGTCTCCCGGTGCATCCTTCAGACTGTCTACTCATTTATTTTTTCCTCTCCAAGAACCTCTTCCCATGTGTCTCTTGCCCCCATGGTGGCTGCTCTCACTCACATGCTAGTGCTGGGGTGCCATAGAGAGCAGTTCTGGCTGTGTTGGTGTGTTTGTTCCAATGTTGGAGCTGGCTATGACTGGCATGGAGTGACTCTTGGCCTTCTCCCTCATGGGTCATCCTGCAACTCCCCACCACAGAAATTCTACTGGTTTTGCCCAATAGAACTGTGATCCATTTTCCTTACTGAACATTTCCATAAAATGTTTTCTAGAACAATAACTGTTCAGTAACTGAACCTGTCTAAACTAGAAAGACAGACTGAGGGGCAGAGAAAAAAAAACCAAACACAATGTGAAGTTAGGCTACCTGTCTGTAGTTGCGTTGGAGGTTATCATCTGGCCAAAGCATAGATTCCAGACTCTTTAAGTATTGCACAGTATCAGTAGGTCCTGATGCTGCCTTCATTGATCACAGGAAGTTAACATGTCTCAGCACAGGTGCTGATACCGTGACTAAGGTTCCTAACTTGTGAATTCTTATGGCTTTAGCAGCGATGATGTGAAATGCCACCATCCATTTCTAGCAGCTAGCTGTTTCCTGGGGGTTACTGCCACAAGGGAGTACACTGGCTAATACAGCTCAATAAAGAGGAGTGCTTTGAGAAGCAGATTCACATCCACTTCTGCTGACTGCTCAGTTGTGATAGTCATGCCTCTCCAAGATTTCTGCAAAGCAGCTGGGAGCAATAACAACTGCAGTCACACAAGTGAAATTTCTCAGAATCTAGATAAAAACTGGGGTCATTATGGGTAAGAGGTAAGCAAATGGAAGACGAGAATATCTTTCAGTAAGTTCACTGTGCATTGAATTAATGGTGTTTGGTTCATTTATTTTATTTTTTTTAAAACATCTATGAATCTGTAACACTATTAGCAAATAGTAAAGTGCTATCAATACCCCAAAATCTAGTTATCTAATCCCTTTTATGGAATTTACTTCCATTTAGTTTAGAATTGTTGGCTGGTTCCCAACAGTAACCGATTTGTTGCTATGTACCCATATATGTGCAAATTTTTTTGTGAAATAAAAGCAAAAGTGAAAATAAAACCCGTTTATTGAACATAATGTAGTATCAGTTTCATGTGTTAAGACCTTTTCTAGAAATTATTAATAAAAATATAGTAGAAAAATCAGCAAACTGAAGTACAGTAGTTGGGTACTGCCTCTCTGGTATTGGTATATTGTCAGTGCAGCAACAAATTGCAAGCTGCATTGCAAATGTAAGTATGGCTGAAGCAAAGTCAAGTGTTAAAGTACTATTGATTAGAATGGTACAATGCAGTGGAAACCAATGGCATGTGTTTATTCTTCTTTGGTTAAAAGGGTGATATACTATCTCTATAGGTATGTCTTGAACAGTGATCCACTAAAGCATAAAAATACTTCAAAATACTTGAAAAGGGAGTGCTTTGAATTTGTATTAATGTGTTGTTATCTCTTGTGAATGACACAGTGCTTTTCACTATCCAGAACATAATTTGCAGAAAGCTAAGTAGTAAGACTTATTTGTGAATGCTGTGTGTTTGAAATTATTTTGTTTTCTGGTACTTGATTTAAAACAAGACCGAATCATCCATGACATTGCAATTAAATAATGAGATAGAGAATGAATGAAAACAAAATGAGATAATCAACATATATAAGAACTTAATAATGCAGACATCTTATAAGCACCGATATGGAAGATTTCTAGTTTTGATGGCCATGGCTCTTGAAGGAGACTTTCAGTACTGAACAGGTCTAGACTTGGGAGTGTTGGATTAAGGTGAACATTCCTGCAGCTGCTTCACCTGGCTGCTAGACACTGAGGCTCTGAAGACAACTGTAACACAGATTCAAGAATAATATTTAATTCCATAAAGGGAGTTTGAAGATAAGTTTGTGGTGTTTGTGAAGTCCTTAAATACAGAAGTGGAACACAGTAGAAATGTTCACAAAGAAAATAATTTTTATATACCTGATACCAGGTGGATACTGGTTTGTGTTCCAAAGTATAGGGCTATACAGTGAACATAAGGAGGAAAATAAGTTCACAGTGAACTTGTTCACTGCAATGTGCAGGAATCCTGATGGTGAAAGGTAATATGTTACAGTTTAATTAGGAATTGTATCATAATATACAAGAACTGGATTTTACAGGCTGTCCTGAGTCTGACATTCACTCCTTTTGAATATTTTGCTTAGCAACCATCCCTTTACATGATTTTGTGGATGCAATTTAATATTGATATAATGGTGGTGCCCATGGGCTTGATCAGGATCAAAGACTTGTTGTACTAATTACGCATATAAACACAGGGGGTTTTTTGCTGTTAACTGTTTCTCAACTGAAAAGTCTAATATAGCTAATCAAATAAATATGCTATCAAATTAAAGCTCAAGGGACAATGTGTCATGTTTCTGCTCTTCTAGTTTTGCAAAACTGCTTTATGACTTTTAAAATACTAATATTTTTAGGTTTTGGAAGAGGCTTGGGGTACAGAAAGTTCCTTGAAGATGAAATAAAGCTGTAAGGAGTGTTGAAAATGTAGGTCTCCATAAAAAACTATTTTTTTTGAAGAGTAGGTTAGGGACAGTTATGCTGAATATCCCTTTTTAAATTTTTCTTTCCTGTTAATTGAGAGGTAATTAGCTGCACCAGTTTCGAAGAAAATAGTGTTGGGTTTTTGTTTGTGTGGTGTTTTTTCTCTCTGCGTGCTTGGTGGAGTGCAAAATCAATATAAAGAACATAGCTCTGTGACTGGAAAAGAAATGCTCTTGAACATTATCCACATTCAAAAGGTAGAATTCTTCATTTATTGGAAGCAATGTTTAGACCAAAACCCAGACTGAAGTTTTCAGTACTGTTTCTTAGATAATTTCTTTTCAGTGGTCAAAGAGGAGAAACAAAAATAAAACCAACCTTCAAAGATTTAATTTATGAAGAAAGATTAAGAGGCTTATTTTGACTGAAAAAGAAGAATGTATTTTACGGTGATTTTAGCAAAACTTATATATTTAGGGAGAGGATGGCTAATGTTAAATGAACTCTTTATTCTTGCAGGAAGAAAAGAGAGAGGAAATCAAAACAGATTAGAAAAGGTTGAGAAAAAGACAGCTCGAGTGAAACATTTTTACACAGAGTAATAAATGCATGGAAAAAATTACTGGAAAGGTTATTGAACCATGAAGCATTGATGGATTCTAAAGGCATCTAGCTTAGTTTCTGAGGATAAGATACAGAAATGAAATAGTCAAATAGAAGTGAGGAAAGCATAGATAAGGTAGATAAGGTGCCAAGTTTATTTCTTTTGTAGAGATTTTACTCAAAGTGCAAGGGAAATGTATTTTAAAGCAAATTATTCTATTTTTCTTTTTCAAAAACATCCTTAAGAGATGAAAGCAAGATTTGAACTCCTTATGCATCATGTGCCTACTGAGATGCACTCTAAGCTCACCTGTTCACCATGCTTTAATGAATATAACTTTTGCTGTAGAAAAATTAAATTGTAGTGCTTTATACTTACAGCTTCTTCCAGTTTCAGGGAGAGCTTTTGTCGTCTTTTCCTTTGTTAGAATCTTGTTGACTATTAATGTAGCCAGCATAACAAGTGTATTGTTACTGGAAAATGCATGTGAGCTGCCCCACAAAACATGCCTGGAACCTCTTGATTTCAACAATTAGCATACAGTAGCGTAGTTAATGTTTTCCATGTAATACAAGACAAATATCAGTGGAAGATGAGCCCTTCCAATTGTTGGATTTTCTGTAGGTAAACGATCATAAATATTTTATTGATTATATTTTCTGTTAGTGCTAAAAAAAGAAATTTGAAGTTTGGTATGTTTTCCCTGTTTGAAGAAATACATACAGATTTGTCAGGAGTAGCTTTCCTGTCTCCTATCAGAATTCTAACAAAGGAAACACATGGAAAAAAAAGTTATGGTGTGTTAAGTACTTCATAGTATTTGCACAAGCATATGCTCTTTAACAAGCTCGCTTTTACTGTAACTTAAACCAGCTGATTCCTGACTGGGGCAGGGGAGGGATAGTGGCATTGTACCATAAGCAGCTCTGTGCCATCCAGCAGATTTGGTGTCTCTTGCCCAGCTGGCAGATTAAGCAAAGGAAGGGAAATGAAAAGGAGAACCACTTTGTCTGGACCTTGCTGCCATCCAAAATCAGTTGATCTTGCTCTGTCTCTCCACCAAACAGCTCGAGTAAGCAAGCCTCCATAGCACAATCCTGGAAATAGTGCATAGTGGCAGGTCAGCCTTCCAGAGTTGTGCTTGGTATGCAGACCAAGTTGGTTTTGGCAGAAGACTTTTAAAACTTCAGTGAAAGAGAGGGGTTGGGGAAAAAAAAGTGAAGTGCAGATCAGCTGATTTGTTGAAATTTGCTTTTCTATTGTTTGTGAAGCTGTTACCTCTAGCGTTACAGATGAAGATGAGCACTAGAAACTGTGTGAGCTGAGATAAAATAAAAACATTTACTGTCTTGTAATTTGGAGTTATAGCATATAAGGCATTGAAAAGCAGGCTTCATTAGGTTTGCTGTTTACAAAACTACTTGTTATGAATACTGAGTTTGAGTTGTGTTTGAATTTAAAAATCCTTATAGATGGGAAAATACTTTCTTGGACTCAAATATGTAATTTCTCTGTAGTACTCATTACCATTTTTGCTTTATCAGAAAGATTTGTTAAATGTATTGGAACAGTTCAAATGTCCATTAGTTTTTGACTTCTTAATGGGGCATAGGTTACTTTGTTATGTTAGAGCTTTTCCAGAGCAGGTTTCCATACCTAGATGCATCTCATGAGACTTCAGTAGCCGAGGACTATCATAACGTATCACAGGAGCACAAAAGATGGTAGATAATTTCTAGGTATTAACTCTTCTATTCAGATTTTTGAAAATGCTGAAAATGTGTTTAGCAGCATACCAGATGTAGCTGACTACTCTTTTTTACTTGGTAGTTCTTCTGAATGTAAGATGAAATAGAATAGAAGATATGAGTTTAAGTAAACTCTACCAATTAGCCAGTGCATTTCCTCTCTTCAGAACTGAGTATCTATATTTTATGTAGGTTGTAGCATCCATTTTCTGTAGAGGCATCTGAATAAGAGTAGATTTTAGAATATGCTTCAGTCAGTAAATTATAACATCTGAATAATTTGTTTACAAAAACCCAAGGAAAGCTGCAGTCTGTGGCCTGTGTGGTAAGGCTAGGTGTTATTGCAGAAGATATGGAGGACATACTTATTTTCTTGTGCCTTTTTATAAATGTTCTGCAGTTAAATTTCTGTTGAAAAAAAGGTTTTCTAGACTAAACGTGTTCATTATAGCCATATTTTGGGTTTTTGTCCCTCCAATGTAGTTTGTATTTAAACAAAAATAATTATGAAGGTAATCAAGTGCTCTGTACTTAGGTACTGTCATAATTAAGCTCACGTAACAGTGGAGAAAGCAAGTCACTCTTCAGTACTATTCCTTATTTTCACCCTGTAGGTCATGGATATGCTGGCTAATATAATTGTCTAGGCTATCTATCCCTTAATATGCAGTGGAAAGAAACAGGGATGGTTATGGTCTAAGTCATCCCAATATTGAGTAGGTGCCTAGAATAAGTCAGGTTTATGAAAAAAAAAAAAAATTGCTGTGTTTTTTCTCTGTAGACTCTATAAATGTGGGATGGGGTAGTTAGCCACCTGAGCAAGACACCTAGTATTAGGTGAGTGGGATTGCACATGTTTCTTTCCTTTGCTATACCACCTCCACAAAATTTGTTTATTAAACCAAATACTAGGAGGATTATAATGCTTTTATAATTTCTACTTCATAGATTAATGTTACCTGGCCTGCAGCTGATCAGCAATGTGTTGCCTTTTAGACATGGAGATGGCTCCTGGCTGCAAGAGGCTGCTGCTGCTGTCTTGCCCTCACTGTAAGGAAGATGTTTCCAGCACAGTTTTAGTGCCTTAGTGTGGTTGTTCAGGATTCAGTGAGGTTTGGGACCCAATGGCTATTAAAGTTATCCTACTTCTGCAGTTTTAAGAACTGCTTAGGTGCTTTTTGCCTATGTAAATGTTCCTCAGTCAAAGGGCACGTTAAATTATTATTAAAATTCCTCTGGTTACATATTCATACACCTATATATAGAGATCTCTGTTAATGAAATTGGAAGTTAATGCTAGCAAAGAATCACCTGAAGCTGGAACCCCAGCTAAATCAAAACAAACCTTTCCACTCCAACTCTGCCAAGTTAAACTGTCAATAGGACATAATTTCAAGCCCTATCTTTTCAGCTGCTTTGTACAAACTCAAACTTAAAAATTAAAAGCAATTACAATTAAAAGTTTTCAATTTAGGCTTTTATTAAAACAGGCATACATCTGCTCTAGATAGAAAGTTAAATTTGTTTAACTGAGTATAGTTGGGGATTTAAATAAAATCTGGTTATTCAAAAGCCTTTTAATTTATGTTGCTATGTTCCCTGATCTTTGAACCTTACCTCAAAATGTAATTATCTTGATAACTACTATAAAATGTTATGACAAATTACAACACAAAATATAATGCAATACAATTCAGAGAAGGTTTTAAATTAACTAGTTGTGTTTAATGACTTGCAAGTGCTACATGAATAGAGTTCAGCCATACTTTCCTGTATTGCTACAACATATGTAGGTCCATTGCACCAAGAACCCTGAAATCTAAAGAAAAATCTCTAAATGCTTTTAAGTGTTGCAATCAAAATTGTTTCTGAGTTTAAGGAATATATTGAAGTAGTGGTATTTTATATGTGAAATATATATTTGCCAAGATTTTTGGTGAAACAGGATGTTTCAGTGCAAGATTGAAATCAGTGGGGTTTCTTTTGTTTCTCTTTTAGTCTGTAGTAACACTGATTTAAAAACTTTGATTTGATAGTTTTGTTTTTCATTTAGACCAAGAGATCTTGGTTCATAATATGATATTTTCCTAGTTGGAAGGTACTGGTTATATGAAGAGATTAAAATGGTGTGCTTCTGGTCAGGAGGCCATATTTGAGTTCAGACCTTGTGAAGAAACTGCTGAATTTCTGTACCTGCTGCTGATCCATGTGTTCCAGGTGCTTGTGTAGTAAGGGTCTTTATGGAGAATTCAGAAATCATAATATCATCATTTGGACTTTTGAAATGTCTTTAAAATGTTTCCCTAGCTATTCAGACCTGCCAGAAATCACTACTTAGGCCAGCATCTTGTAGTCCTGATGTTAATTTTGGACCAGAGTTTACCATTCTAACACATACTGCTGAGGTGATCCATCATCGTGCAAAAGCAAGGGAAATTCAATCCATCACTGTTGGATTCTGATACAGGGCTGTAAAGGGGGATGCAAGTCATCTTCCCAGTAGTAATCAAACAGCTGTGGTACATGCCACTTTAAGCTTGTATCATCCTATAATAGATGGTTTTCTTCTACATGGGAGCCTGCAACAAAATCTTCTGACAGAAACTGTCTTGCAGAGGTTTTGTTTGGAGTTTAAGGCTGTGAACTAATTATTGACAAATACTACACCATCAGTTCCAGTTGAAGACACAGATTAATAAGTAGAACATTGCCACTAATCCTTATTTAATCAGCCTTAAAATGGTAATTTCAAATTGATGAGGGCATAGGGAATAGATTTTATACTTTTAAAGTGCTACTAAAAATACCAGGGATGTGTGTATACAACCCAAGGATGAAATTAAAGTGCATTCTGCATGTATGGTGAGTGAAGCATGCTGCAGAAAGCTGAGGTCAGAGTCATACTGGGACCAAAGAATTCCTTGGTTTAAAAACAGTGCACTCCCTCTCTGACTTTGGTAGAGTGTTTGTGGGAGCACTGTTGCTTTATTTTTGTTCTCTGGATTTTTATGTTAATTGAGTCATTTTGAAAGCAGTTAAAACATGCCAAAGCATTAAGGAACTTTAAATAGAAAAAAACTGTAGCAAGCTAAAGCTTCAGAGCTCATGAAACTAAATTCAATTACCTATCTAATAAAGCTTCAGTATTGACAATGATTTCCCATTCTACCTTACTATATATTTAGAGAACCTAAAGCTGATAGTTAACCGTTTGGTTTGTACAATGTAACTCACTGATTTCTAGAATGCATTTATTTGGCAGGTTGTTTAAAAATGGTACTGATTCTTATTCTTAAACATGACCAATTAGTATTCATATAAAAGTAGAAATACTTTAACTCTTTGCAATGTTTCAGCGGAAAGAAACACAGTGAAGCAAGGGAAGATTGTTAGTCTGTTCAGATGAAGTAACACAAATATTGTATAAGCCTTACTGAGTATATTAGTCTGCAAACAACCATCTCAATCTATTTTGAGGCTTAGTTTAGTGAGCCATGAAACATGCAACAAGCATACAAGTGCTTTAGTTGTTTTTTGAAGTTTCCTACCTGGATTATTTTGAGATTTGAGGTTTCTCTAAATACAGTTAATTAGTCATCTAATGCTGGAATGTAGGGGAATGCTGGAATTATGGGCAATTTTTTTCTTGTTCTGCAAGTAAATAAGTATCATCGGACTGAATCAGGAGTAATGTGCAGCCTTTATATTCAGCAGCAGTTAAAGACAAACAATTAAGCCAAATAGTTTGAAACAGCAGCAAAAATGTAAATGTGTTAATTTAACCTTCTATGTTCCTCTTTCAATTCTTGCTCCAAACTGGGAAGCAAAGTTAGAGCATGTTTCTAAAGCTTCTGATAGTTGGTTTCATAAATCTGCTAGATCATGTGTTAACTTATTTTTCTTACATCAGTGAAACAGTATATTTACTTTCATGTACATTTTTAGCTATTCAAGAAGATTCTCAGTGACTAATGCAGCAGTTCTGGAGTTTTCTTACAGGCACACAAAGAAGTGCATCTAAACCTTATTTTCAGACAGCTAAACCAGGAATACTAGGAGATAAAGAAAGCCTAAAGCAATTGATATGACACCTGGACTACTGAAGATAAATAGATACAGAGAAAAGAGTTATGCCGTTTGTTAAGCAGTAGAATTTTGAAGGCATGTTACAGGCTTATGATGTGTCTTTCTCCCTTTCTCTTTGGAAAGCACCTCAGACCTAACAAGCATCCATGTATGCATGCAGGCACAAAAACAAGGCAGCTTGTTTGTTTTGGGTTTTCTGGGGGTTTTTTAATTTGTTTTGTTTTGTTTTTGTAAACTCCTGAGATGTATTGGATGTGACTGTCTCCTTTGACAGTATCCTGTTGTGAGTTAAAATAGCTAAATGTGGCAAAAAAAAACCCAAACACAATTATAGGACACTTTACTGTGGTGCATATATCTTGAAAGTCTTTTAGAAGTTCAGCCCTGATATAGTCATTTAGACCATTCACAGCTGTTTCATTCTTTCTAGGATCTCTGTCTAACTTCTGCTTCTGATGTCCTCTCATTAGAGGTAACCCTAGGCACTGTGTAATGGACCCTGCTTAGAGTATTATCCTTCTTTTGTAGAAAACAGTAAGCTATACTTTGCAATTCCTCTCTAATCTTTGAATTGAAAGCAATTGTAAGTCTTATCCATATACTAAATTTAGATCAAATGACTTATAGAAGAAAGGAAGAGGGAAAAGAAGTGAGAATATGATAGACCAACCTTGTGTTTTATAGAATGTTACTCTTTTTCAACAGTGGCTTTGGTAAAGCATCAGAAAAAACAGAATGACATAAACAGAATTTCAAAGTTGGTTACATGACACTAGTATGCTCCCCACTTTATTTTTTTCCTCATTGCTCCTGGACAAACCTCAAAAGCCTGTCTTATTGCTAGATTGATTAGTTCACCACAGGGTCTTTTGCTTGTTTTTGTAATTACTTCATTCCTATGTAGACTATAAATGGTCACCCGCTGAACCTAGCTTAGGTCAACTTAGTCTGCCAAGATGTGCTTAACTAAAGAAATCTCTCTCAAATAACCAAACAGTGACAAATAATTTCTCGAATTGCTTCTGAGAATATGTTTTAGTACCAAATATACAGAAAGGTGGGAAAAAGTTGAAGATTATTCGCAAGAGTATATTCAGCAGGAGAAAGTTGGGCACAATATGCGTGATATGGTATAGAATAAGCCTCCAGCACTAACAAATAGAAATTATGTAATATCATTAGCAGTAATACAATTAGGTAGAAGATACTCAATATTTCAAGTACATAGGTTGGAGCACAGGAGTCCTGGAAATCATACTTTCTCATACTGAAAAATATAACAAATACTTTAGCGGTAAACAAACTATTTTTTCTGTGTATCTTTCAAAATATGTGTTCTTGCTACCTTCTCAAAACTACCAGCTAAAATTCTAATGCACGCTAGTGATTGTAAGTCGGCTGATGAAGACTAAGCCTTTACAGTATGTTATGCAATATCACTGAGCTCAGTTTTCAGGATCATTTTTCATCACTTGTCATTGCATTTTTCCTAACAGAGGTTTTATAAAAGACTAATTTAAACTATATCATAATAACCAAAATAGAACAGTTCTACTTTTTTTTTTTTTAAGCCAGAGGACCAGAGTGCTAGCGAATTGGTTAGTTACTGGGAAGTGTAGTAAGCTGCTGGAATTTAATGTGGTGGATCATGACTATATATCAGCACTGTAGAGGCAGGTGTTTAGCCATGCCCTGTCCAATAAGCCCCAGTAAGTCACATGACATGGAACACAAAACAAATAGATTTGGTTACCTGAACACCGTACCTTGGTGATGTTATGATGAGAATTGATTGATTCACAGCAGTCTGCAGTTCCAAAAACTTGTATACTAAAAGATTGATTTGAATTTAGAAAAGAGCAGTTCAGCTTTTTATCAAAGGAAATATTCCAGAAGCTGTAATGATTTGCTCATGGAAATGCAGACATAGGCTTGGCCTTTGTCCTGCTTTACCTTTTTTTTTCCTTGTTGTTAATGTGCAAGTAAAAAATGTTTTCCAAAGGTAGATGGCCAAAGGTCAGTGGTCCTCAGAGTACACTATTAGAATTCAGTGACAGTTTTAAGATGAAGTGTTGAGTTCTACTTTTTTGAGAGTATCTTTGAGGTAATAACTTAACTACAGTGGCAAAAAAGTATTTGGGGTGTGCGTTTAAAAGAAAAACATATATTTGAGGCTTTTACCCTGTGCTACAAACCCCTTTCATGACCATTCCAGATTGTGAAGTCAGTTGATCACTTTTTTGCAGTCAGGCACTGAAAAGCCACTGTCTCGGTAACAAAGAGACAGGAAAGCTTCTTCCAGAGTCTTTGAGTTACTCAGACATGTCATTTATAAACATTAAGCCTTATTTAGTGGGTCTACAAGTTCAAGCTTTTCAGAAAGCTTCCAAATTGCTACCCTGCCTAACTCATGAAAAAGCTCCTTATAATCTGGAATAGATAAGACAGCTGCAAGAAGTGTAGCACAGTGCCTGCAAGCAAGGGAAAGGGTTTTATTCCAGATAATGTACTGTGCAGAAACTGCCAGAGATCTGGCTCACCCTCAATCAAGAAGTATCTTGATCAAGATAAGATTGTGATAGTCAGTCTCTCAGCCTTCAAGGGGAAGGCTGCTAGCTGTCTAGTGTTGCCATTGCACATGTTTACAAGGAATAACTTCCAAGAGCTGCAAATATTTCAGATTAGTTATCAGGGAGCAATAGTGTGATTATTATTTGCTGTTCTCCTGTCATCACTGTGAAAGTCAGGAGTCAAATTCATTTAAAAATTTCCATTTCTTTGTGTCAAGAGGATATGCAAACAGAATAGAGAGAGGCTGAAGGGGTTGTTTACTAGGAGAAACCAACTTCTGTTGGTGCTGTGTTTACAACTCAAGTGTACATTCAGGGAGGTTAGTAATATCTTTTTCTGCAGTGGAAAACCATTAATATTTACTGAGTTTGTTCTTGCTTTCTTTAATCTTTAATTGTTTAGCTCAACTGATTTTTTTTGAGAACTCTCCTATGACAAAGCTTGACAAAGAAGTTTTAAAAATACTAATGAGTCCTGCTTATCCATACTGGATGTAGTTAACATTTAGATGAAAATATCACTAGAAAGCTTGAGTGGTAAATAAATTCACATCTCTTAAGTACACTGATTTTGAGCTGCTGTCTGATGAAGTAAAGTTTGGATAACAGATGAAATGTAAGTGCAGAGATGGCTTGTTAGAAGCAGCATTCATTTCCGATGTCAGTGTAACTAATATTCTAAAGCCTTCACTTTAGCCTCTGGAAAAATAAGTTTAAAATATGGTCTTTTGACTCCATACTGACTAAAACTCAGTTGCAATTTTAGGAAATGAATATCCTTATTGTAAGATAATTTAGCAGCATATGAGAGAAACTTCATATATCAGGCATCTTGTTAATGGCAACCTATCAGTAGTTTAATGCTGAGTTGCTTCTGTCTGTTACTGTTGATAGCACAGGATGTGGAAAATGTACCTGATGGAAATTACATTCAAAAGAGGCATACCTTTGTCTCTGCTCCTTTCTTCTTTTAATTAAATGTAAAAATGTACAGATGTATTAGTTCTTGGCTTTAATATTGAAAATGCCAAGGGTGCATTAAGAAGAGTGTGGCCAGTAGGTCAAGAGAGGTTAAACTCCCCCTCTACTCTGCCCTGGTGAGCCCACATCTGGAGTACTGTGTCCAATTCTGGGCTCTCCAGTTCACGAAGGTCAAGGAACTACTGGAAAGAGTCCAGTGTAGAGCCACTAAGATGATGAAGAGACTGGACCATCTCCTATATGAGGAAAGGCTGAGAGAGCTGTGTCTGTTTAGCCTGGAGGAGAATGAGGGGGGAATCTCATGAATGCTTATAAATATCTAAAAGGGTGGGTGTCGGGAGGATGGGACCAGATTCTTCTTGGTTGTGCCCAGTGACAGGACAAGGGTCAATGGTCACAAGCTGCAACACAGGAGGTTCAACCTAAGCCTAAGCAAAAACTTCTTTACTGTGAGGATAACAGAGCACTGGCACAGGCTGCCCAGAGAGGTTGTGGAGTCTCCTTCTCTGGAGACATTCAAAACCTGCCTGGACGTGTTCATGTGTGATCTTCTCTAGGTGATCCTGCTCTGGCAGGGAGCTTGAACTAGATGATCTTCAGAGGTCCCTTCCAACCCTTACCATTCCCTGATTCTGTGAAAACTTTATCACAACTTGGAAGATTTAAAGAACTATCACTTCCATTTTCTTCATTAGCAGTTTTTGATCTCTGTCAGTATTAGCAATGTTGGCTGTATGTGCATGTCTATCATGTGTGTCTGTATATATTAATTGTACATCTATATGAGTTTTAAGAAATTCAAATTATAATGCTTAGATGGAAAATAAAAATTTAGAAGAAAAAAAAATCCACAAAACACAGGAAAACAAACAAACAAAGCAGAGAGTTTCAGAGAGTTCTTCCCAACATTATATCTTCTGAGACATTATTCTTACTATATTAAACTGTTATGGCCTGTAGAGTTTCTTCTGACTTCCTTTGAGAGTAAAGTTCTAGGGGAGACACTGTGTTCATCTGTATGGGAGTAGTCTTTCATTAAATCAGATGTGTGAAGGGTGGTCTTCATAGCAGAATGGCAAGAAGAGAAAATTATATGTAGTTAACCAGAGGTACAATAGCAAAAGGCTTGTTATGAATGCCACAGTTAAGAATATATTTCAACCCCAAAGAGTTTCCTTTCCTTTCACCTCCCATGGAACTCCTTTTTCATCTCCTCTCTGCCTCATACCATTTATCTCTACTCCTTAAGCTTCAGCATGAAAATCATAAAAAGGCAGGAAGCAGTGGCTGTAGAAGCTTGAAAGAAGTAAAGGGGAATGAAACTCATTCAGTGATAGGGACAAAGAAATTACATCTGGGGGGAATGAGGCTTGCCACCACATTTGTTCTTGAATTTTAGAAGATGCTGCTTATTGGTGGACCTGATAAGTTTTATTATCTAAAAGCTAAAACTGGCTGTTTATTACTTTCAGTAATGTCATTTTAGAGAGTGTGGTTTTTTTAAGGCGGCACACATTTCCTTTTCCTCAGATGAAAACCTAAGCAAAGATTTTTTTTTTAAATTTTTTTCCCCCAGAGTAACAAGATATAAATAAAGAAAGAAAGAAAGAAATCTGGGTTCAGACTTTCTTTGAGTCTTAACCATCAAAACTTCTTAAGGTTGGTTTCAGAACCCTGCAAATGGGCTCTGTAATGGGAATGCATGAATAAAAAGATCATGGATGTAACATGTGTGTGCAGATTATCACTGCAGACCTTAGGTAGCCTCCTGCGATACAGCAGAAGCAAATGAGATGCTACATGCTGTTTTCAGACAATGTAAATTGATATTTTAACATTGTAGATTACAAGGATTACAAAAAATGCTTAGGAAAAGCTGAATTACAAAGTAAAAAATTGTTTTGGTTTTAATTTAGAATTTTGATTGGTATTGTTTTTAATGTAAGAATCGATCAATCTAACTTATTTGTTGCTTTTAGAGAATCCATGCTCTAAGTTAGTAAAAGTATAATAACTAGGAACAGAGATACTGTGTATGAATTGATATTTACTGTTGGATCTGTTTTGTAAGTAACAATTAAAAAGAAATAATCTGATTTCTTTTAAAGTGTTTTTTAACTAGATTGTGATAACTTGTTGAGTTGTGACCTGACTCTTCCATATAACAGTCATAGGAAAAGCCTTAACTTATTTTTCTGTCTACCTACTTACACTTGAGGGCTGGAGAGGTTGTCTGGATGTGCTAAGTGAAAAACTTCTGTAGTCCGAATAGAAAAGTGTGTAAGTATTCTTCTGTGTCTTGCACGCATTTTATCATAGGTAGAGTTCTGCATGTACATATAATAATGATAACTTAAAGAAGGTTGTAAAGAGCACTTCAAATAGCTCTCCATTAAATAAATAAATAAAGGAATTTGAAGCAATTAGAAATTGAAACAAACATTTAGTAAAGTCTCACTGCTTTTGGAAGTGCTTAATAATGAATGGTGAATTGTACCATTCCATTAACTGCAAAATAAGCATAATTTAAACAATTGTTCTAGTGGGTGAATTTGTATTTTGTGATGCATGAGGCACTCAACAGGGTAGTATCACTTTGAATCTTCTCTACCTTGGATCACCTTCACCAGGCGACCCTACCTTTACATTACTTACTTATTCATTTTGTGGATAGAATATTTGAGAGGGCAGCAGAATGAGAAGGGTACTAAAGAGCCAATATCTACGCAGAGGTAGTATTCTGTGCAATCTGTGCTATGTAATAGCCACTACCCAAGTTTTGTGTTGTTCAAATTAAAGTAAAATCTAAGAAGACTTTCTCATAGTCAAGAGATCTGTATTAATGGATGAATGGCAAAATATATTTTAACAGCAAAACAATTCCAAAGAATTTTTGATAAGAAACTATTAGAAAATCCTGACAATTGTCCAGGCTTTTAGGTAATTTGATAAACATATAAAGAAGCATTAAAAGTGCATTTGATACTAAAAAGCAATCTGGCAAGAGAAATAAGGCCTTGTATACAAATTTCAAGCTTGCTCTGGAAGTACCAGCTCAGAAAATAGCCCATAATATAATTGCTTTTCAACAAGATCAAGGAAATTAAGCTGTCAAGTTGTTAGAATAGCACATACTGGGGATAGAAAACAGGTACAATAACCAATATTAATATGCTGGCTTACATCAAAACAAAATTGTGGCGAATTTAAAAGTTTTTAATTTTGACACATCAAAGCCTTTTATCCTCCAGTAAGTATTATTTCCTGTTTTCCACTAATCATTTCACTTTTACAGCATTTTAAAATTTATTATTCTCTCTTCTGAACGCTTTAAAAAAAAAAAGTAGCAGCCAGCAGATATTCATATAATTGCAAGTGTCAGTTGTGTCATCATGTGTAGCAAATGCATTTTTAAAACCCAAAACCAGTTTTGAAGTTTAAGATTTGATTCTCCTTTGTCTTTTTTTTTTTTTTTTGCTATAGTAATGCTGTCTGTAACCAAATACCATATACAGACTTCAGAATTTTTTATTGTTGGATTCACAACTTGCTTAAACCGAACAAAACTTTTGCAGGTAAAAAACTGTTACTGAACAAGTAACAAAGTTTTGACAAATCACTGGTATGTCACAAACGTAGCAAATATTAATTGCCAGCCTGTCTTACTCTTCAATTTCAGTACCAAAAAATTGAAAGGAATCTTGTAATGGTGGGTCGGGGGGTGGAAGTCTGCATTTGCTTCCTAAGCTTTATAATGAATCTAAAATAAACGGATGCTGTAGTCCTTTTTTTCCAAATCCTTTCATCTTTTTTTGGACAGTCACAGTTGCTCAAATTTAAGGGTTTCTCCTGGTAAGTACTGAGAAAGCTTGTTGGTGTTTTAGTAACTTTCATCTGCTTAATTGCCCTCTTAGACTAGCTGTGTGTGTATGTGAAAAGCAATTGCAGCTACAGATTGCAAGGGATGGCAGTGGGACTAGGAAACAAGCGTAGACAAACTTGTGGGGAGAAGAAAATACAGATTTGTTTTTCAAATATGGTGCATATGCTTTTGGTGCTTCTGCATTATTTTTTTCTTTTGTGGTTAGTTTTTGTTATATTAAGGCTTTTATTAAATAAAGTAATATTAGGCAATGGTTATTCCTTAAGCAATTTTATTTATAATATGAAAGTGAAATATATATATATATATATATATATATATTTGGCCTGACGATAAAATATCTGTACAGCATACTGCCAGCAGAGACAGCTGCCAGATGAATTATGCGTCTCTCTGCCTCTTCTGGGGAAAGAAAAGCAAAGCTGTTCTATGGTTAGTAGATAAGTCTGAAAAGTTTTCAACTCCAGCTCAATGAAAAGGCTTGAAATAGCAGTCTCAAATTTAAGTGAGGATCTTATGAAACGTGGGATTTGTTATGTAAAATTTATCTAATAAATAATTTTCTTCACATTTGGAAACCAGAAAAATGTACCAATAGTACAGGAAACAGTAGGAATGCAGGACTGGGATTAAAAGCATAAAAGGATATTTTGTGTTTTGAAAAGTTTACCTCTTTCCTGATGGAGATTAATTTTCTTAAAAAATGGTTTTATGCATTTTCAAAATGGCAATGAAATTAACTGCTCTCTAGCCAGTGACTGTCATGTAACAGTACCTTGTATACATGGAAAACATAAAAATAAAGCTAGAGGTATGAAATAGCATGACTATTCTAGAGAAAGAAAATTAATTCCCCCATGCGTATACATTTTGCTTAGCAGTAGGCTAATTCACTTGTATTTGTTCTATCCTATGGTAATCCTAGAGACTTTCACTGCCTGCACTACTTAAAAATTATTGCTTAAAGTTAGTGATTTAACATAATGTAGTTTCAATGGGTGTTTGTTTTGAAAGCATTCTTGGTAACATGATTCCTGATCTAACTTGATTTTGAAAGATAATTCCTGGTGTTTCAGGATTTGTTTCTGAACGAATGCAGAAATAACTTACTTTTGGACATCTTACTCTTTCTTGTACGGAAAGACAAAGGCCACATTTGACATGCCAAATCAAAGCCAATACTAGATGTCAGAAACTACAAGACGTAAGTGGAGCCGTAGTTCAAGCTGTTTTCCCTGTGTATTAGCCAGCAGTGATTCCAAACGTGGCTTCCTAAGAGCCTATGTGCACTCTCTTTTCACCATTGCCAGTGAACCAGTAGCTTCAAAAGCATTTGTCAAAAGGTTAGAGGTCTTCAAGATATTCAGTGTCCAGAATTCCATGAAAGCAGCAGTGGCCATAGAATTGTAATAACTGTCTACAGTGGAGAGAGGAGAGAGAGGGGAAAAAAGTATTTGTATTCTGTTTGAAAGCAGTTAGCTCATTGGTCAGTATAAATATACCAGCTAAGAAAATCAGATCCTGTCTAACCGTGGTATGTGTTGTATCTCTTGTCCAGTGAATCTTTCATGGAAGAGATTTGGGGATTTTTATGCTGGAAGGAAGATGTTTAGTGTGTAGGAAGACAGTAAGTTTTGCTGTCCAAAGAAAACCTGTTTAAATCCTTAGTGAATTGAAGCACTCTGAAAAATTGTAATAAGATGTTTCCTTAGTAGAATAGTAGAGTCATACTTTAAGTTGGAAGGACTCTCTAGAGGTCATCTAGTCCAAGTGCCTGCTCCAGATATGTCTAATCAGGTCACGTTGCTCAGAGCTATGTTCAGTCACGGCTTGAAGACCTCCACAGCCAGAGATTCCACAACCTCTCTGGGTAACCTGTTCCACTATTTAACCACTCTCATGGTTTAAACAGGAAAAAAAACAACAACCTAACCCCTTTTTTACTAATATATAATTGGAATTTCCCACATTTCAACTTGTCCATTGCCTCTTGTCACTTCACACCCTGAGAAGAACCTCGCTCTGTCTTCTCTGTGTCTTCTGATCATTGCTTTTCCAGGCTGAACAAGCCCAGCCCTCTCAGCATCTCCTCGTATGTTGTGTTCTCCACCTCGTGACCAATTTGGTTGCTCGACACTGGATCCACTCCAGTATGGCAATGTCTTTCTTGTACTGGGAAGCCTGAAACAGTGTCCAGATGTGGCCTCATGGAGGCTGAAGAAAGGAAAGCAAGCTCACTACCCTAAACCAGCTGGCTGCACTGTTACTGACACATCCCAGGCTTTGGCTGACTGCCTTTGCTGCAAGGACACACCCCTGGCCCATGTTTGACTTGTCCACTAGGGACTCAAATCTTAAGGCACAGTTTAACTGCAACAACAATTATCAAGATGAAAAAATAATTCATGTGGTTCTTACACAGGAAATGATAACAAATGTTAGTCAGTTTTCATGTTTAATTTGGTAAAGAGGAGCTTGGACAAACTTTGTATTTCTTTATAATTTTACACATTTGATTTGTTTTAATTAGATTTCTGATAAATGTAATCCTATCAATTTATTGGTAGAACATACTTCATACTGTAGAAACATCATCTGTAGGCATGTGTGAGAAATTTGGGGGTTTTTATTATGTTCCCCCAGCCCAGTGACCATTTAAAAGCATTATGATATGTTCTGTTTTAGATCACAGAAGCAGTAAATTACTTTTCATTTCATGCTGGACACTAGTTTGTTATTTAACCTTAAAAAAGTATACTTTATTTGCTTAAGAAAATCAGAAAATACTTCCAATGAAACTATGTTCTGTGTCTGATTAATCTTCCTCATTATTATCACCAGCTGGGTAGCTTTTTTAATTTACTTCTGAATCTCTTTGGAAACCTCTTTTAACAGTAATACTTTATCTCATGCATATATAAAAACAGATGCTGACCAGAGAGCAGCTTATGGCTGACAGAGTGTCAGCCTTATGTGCAACACCTGCCTCACCTTTTTCATATGCTGTAAACAACAAGGTGAGAAATAAGTACACTATGGAGCATTTGAAACACAAAAGGAATCCCAATGTAGTTGCAATGCGGATAATTCAGTTTGGAGAAAATGAAGCTGCAAAATATGTAAAGTAAAACTAACAAGAGACTGGTTTAAGTATTCTCCAGCTGCATTTTCCACAGTAATAACAAAGTTAGTTTACAGCATTTTATAATTCTGATATATACAGGTAGAAGGCTAATTAGCATTCATTTTTCTTTTAACAAAGATTATTGGTACTTGAGTGTAAGTCTGTTGATATTACTTGAGGTTTTTTCAAACATTGAAACTCTGAATCACAAAAATTAAGGGTTGGATGGGAGTTAAGTGTTTACTTATCTAAGCCCTGTTGCATAGATACAGAACCTTTATATGGGTTTTCAAAAACATTCAGTAAGAGAGATTGCACAGTGGCCTGAAATAGTCTCGTCCATTGCTCCAGTTCTTTTCTATATGGATTTTCCTTTTTGTGCCTTTGTGAGAGTCAACATGAATCTTTCCTTGCAAAGTGAGTTCATCTCTGTGTCCTCCAAGAGAGGATAAGGAGGAGAATTGACCAGTTCTCCTCACAACCCTTTGTATAATGGGAATCTATGATCAGTGTAGGAAGCAAGCATTTGATGAGACACAAAAAAACAGATTTCCCTTAACCTTTTGCTTTAAGTCATACACTTTGACCTATGTGAACTTCTGAAAAATTCTATCTATGTGGGTTTATGTTTAGACAGTGTTCTGTATTCTTCAAGGAATACAGCATACCTCACATAGAAAGAATAAATATCTGCTCTGTGTTGATCAACAGCTGTCAAAAATAAAGGTGTTTGTACATATTTTGCTGCATATGGTAGCAGACATTCAGCAATCCTTCAAGCAAAGAATATTCAAAGCTGATTTAATCATTTTTCTCCTACTTTGAGAATCCAGATCACTTCAGGAATTCTGTCTTGGCTGGTGCAAGTGTCAGCCTGTTGAGTTGAAATCTCTTGTTTGATCAAGTGCTAGTTTCTGTTACAGTATACTCAATTCCAAATTTTAACTACCTGATTAAATAGCATACTCTGCGTAGCATGGACATGTATCAACAAGTATCTTACCTATCATTTTCTAACCTACAAGAGTTGTAAAGTAACTTTCACCAATTTTAGCTATTTTAGTTGTTCTATTGATCTTGGTGGTGGTGGCTTCAAATTGATCTTTCATTCTCTTCTTGGAAGAAAATGCTTTATCAAAAAATGGAAGTCCTATCTTTTGCAACAAGAATACATGCTTTGTTATAGCTGGTTGTGGGAAACATTACAAATGTTGACACAAGGAGAACAACTTCTGCAAAAATATCTCATCATCTAGTATTTCAGACTATAAATGAGAGCCATATTGAAGGAAGTCCAATTCATTTGCCTTCATGGCATCACTGCCTTCAGACAACATACCCAAAAACATCTGTTTTACAGTGCTAAGCACCATAGGTTAGCTGTGCCTGAGCCTATGCTTACCAGACTAACTATGTTTTTAATATATGAATTTTGTCAGATTTTGGCCACTTTAACTTGCCACATATGCATATTAATCTTTATAGGAGACTTTTTGTTTCTGAAGAAGCCTTTCTCACTCCCTGTAAAATGAATAGGTGACTATTTTGTGTAAAATTGGTTATAATAAAATTGCTGGCTCTAGGTTTGTCCTTAAACATATCTCCTTTCTTACTATGAGTCTGTTTCTTATGCATGTGTTTCCCTCAGGTATGGTTGGTCCATATTTCTATTTTGTATTCGATTCCATATCAGATTCATCACTCATGCTTCCAGTGTAATGGGAGCAACACCAGAATCAGTGGAGTATTGCAAGTCAAAGGATAGTACAGCAAACTGACCTATCCAGAAGCCTAAGTCTAAATATGATTGCCTATAATCTACCTTGTTGTTTATGTTGTAGTTGACATTATAAATGTACTGTATCCAACAGTACATTGTTTGCAGTGCATGGTACTTATATTGCATCAAAGCAAATCATTGAATTACAATTTTGTGTGATACCTCAAAATTGTCCTTTACTGTTTGTAAGTACTGTGCCCTCTAAGTACTGTTTCAGCTAGGTTGATTTAATTGCAAGCATCAGATTTCTTTTAGGGTCCTATTTTTAATTGTTAAAGTCTGTCAATAACTGTATTTATTATCAATGTCTAGCTTATATTTAGAGTCTTTTTTTTGCTAATCAAAATGAGCTGTTCCCTTTTTATACTTTCAAGTTTTAAGTAGTAAATAAGCATATGTACAGTTACAGGCTTAAGTTTACACACAATTTGTGACCTCAAAGTAGAAAAGGAGGTATTTTCTTGACACTTCCCTGTCTTTGCACCTCTCCATAGAAACTTCCCTGCTAATAAATTTAACACATCTTTTTTTCATCAGAGGATGGAATTCTACCAGCAGTGTTCTGGCTCATCACATATTTGAGAGATGTTGATAGTAACTTCAGTGTGAATACACAATGACTGTGCATTAAATGTTGGTCACATTTAGAAAGGGGAAAACCTAAAATTCTTCTGTATATGTTTGTATATTTATTGTAAGGTATAGTCTGCAGCAAGCAGTGTCACAAGAGAAGCAGATGCTCAGCTGAGGTTTCTTCTGGCCCAAAAACTACAAAAGGCCTTGAAGACCAGCAAACTCCTGTAGTTACCTGTCCTCTAACCATTTTTTCAAGAATACAGTGAGCGTCTTTGACTAAAATTCCTAAACTCTTTTGAGGCTAAGTTGTAAGTCAGTGTAATGTAGAAGAAGACCAAGATTATCTAGAAGTCATTTGAAGAAAACTGGTAACAGCTTTTGGTTACCATATCTGTAATGGCCTGCTTTTCATAGCTTATTCTCCTTTCTGCAGGCACAAATGATGCTCATATCTAAACAGTTAAAATTAGCTCCTCTCTACCCACCTTATGAGGTCAGTAATAAAGCTAGTTCAAACTCATTTTGGGTCTTTGTTAGATTGTCCCAACTTGTGAATCTACAGACTGTCACAGATGTCTGTGTATTGGAGATGAAAATGTTTGCATCTCCAATGATACAGACAGTTTTCAGGGTGGGGTGTGCAGAAGCAACTGGTGGATGTAGAGCACGCCTGTGAGAAAGTATGAGATGGGGAAGGGACTGCACAATCGAGGATGGGCCAGGAAGGTCTCCTCTGTTTTGCAGGGCAATGATGGTGAACAGCATGCAGGGCAGTCACTGATGAGAAGGTAACTGTCCTAGCTTGCAGGGACCAAGCTATACATTAGTGACAATATAGCTTGATATATGTACTAGAGATAAATATGTTTCTATCTCGAATTATACAAACATTTCCATGTAAGGAGTACAGATTCTTAACTTAGGAAAGCCTTTATATATATGCAATCTATTTAGATGTAATTTTTTACTTAAACCTCTCTAATTTGGATAAACATGATTAGAGAGAGTTATTAGAGAGGTGTGTTAAGATTTCTCAGGACTTCTCCCTAAATCTGAAAACTTGTGGTTCGGTATGAACATTCTCATGGGAACACAAACAGCTTTTATCCATTGATGGATAAAGATAAGGTGACCACATCAATGCTTTTGATGATACTGGTGACTAAGGTACAGCTTTAGGCTGGTGTGTGTAACCCGTGAAGCAATGGATGAAGACACTGAGACTGCTGCATTCTTTCCAAGAGACTCAAAACAGTATTTCACTTTTGACTTCTTTTGCCTGTGTTTAAGAGGGCAGAGTACTGACTTAAGCTTTTAAAAAGCAATATGTGATAACACATTGTGCAACCTTTCTTATTGCAGCAATGCTTGGAAGGTGTGACGATTGTATGATATTATGGAACAAACCAGCCTTATATTCTGCACTGGTTGTGGCAGCAGCAGATATCCAAGTGAAGTTTGACGTGTCAGTTTTGACCTACCTCAGATTCTCTTTTCCGGAAAGACTGCTTCTCTCCCGCTAATGTTATATTCCCATCAACTTTTTAGAATATAGGAATTGCAATGAAAAAAGTTGTTAATGAAGATCCAGTAGCTTATTTCTTATAAGAATCAAGTGTTTAACACCTAGTAGTTCTATTGTTACTCTTGAATAACTTTCCCTCTAAAATATTTTGTGTTAGCACCAGTTTAAGTGTTTCTAGGGCACAAAAAACACATGAGGAACTTGAGAAGCACATGGCTTTCAGAACTTTCAGTGGTTCTACTAGTATTTTTCATGATATGTGTGTTATCCCTAGAGAATTACTAATACTTTTTTCCAAATATTTTGGGAAAGCCTGATAAACTCCAAGGATTGTTCTGTGTGGCTATAATTGTTGCAAGTGTAAGAAATAGACAATGATAAAAATTAGTACAAAATTAAACACAATCATGTCTCTTCACTGTAGGGTAATTAGAACATTGTCTGCTGGTTCATATTTAGGAAAGAATTTTATTATATTTCTTCTATGAAATATATAGTCCTAAATCAGTCTACTCTTAACTCCAAATCTCAGGGTTTTATCCTACATTTCCCTAAAGAGTTCCCAAAAACTTCCTTTATTCTGTCATCTGCTTTTCTTCTGTTACAGCCTATGTTTTTTATAACTTTAGATAACCCTTCAGTCATCTACCTTGTCACTGCAGACTTTCTTGGCCTCAAGTAACCAAAAAGCTGTTTGACTACCTCAAAAGTCATATTGTGTTTTTACTTTTCTTAGAGGGATTTGCTTTTTAGGGGGACACCATAAGGAGGTAACACTTATCTTTAACTGTATAGAGTATATTCTTGTACAATCAACATGCATGCATCCTGTGCAAAATAAATTACTGTTTAAATTTTGCTATGTGCTTTTAAATAGCAATATTTAGAAGCAGCAGTATTGAAAAATTAGTAGGCTGACAACCTCAGCATTGGATTTTCTTCCTTTGGTCAATTTACATGAAAACTTCACTAGACATTTTGCTTTTTTTAATTTAATCTATTCATCAGTTTTATTGAAAGTAATATAAAGTGACACTTAATTCTATCATATTTGGCTAATATGTAACTAAGCTGTCTTGCACCCAGAGATTCTTTAGGGTGTTCAGCTGTCATATGTAATTTATAATACAGTTTTGTTTCATGAGAGAGGAAAATTTAAAGCTATTTTGTTTTCTTTCTCTGTGAACAGAGAGGAGGGAACTGATAGAAGTCTTTTTAAGACTCAATTTCCATATATTTGCTTTGATAATATTGACCTTGGACATCTATAACAAAAACAAAGATTCGAAAACTCAACAATCAAAAATTCTTGCAAAAACATTCTCTCAGAAATTGTATGGCAGTAACATGCCTGCTGTTATGTAGAAGAGGTCAGAAACAGTAGAAGAGATCAGATGATATCAAAGTAACAACTTGCCCAATGCAAATAATTATAAACACAGATTTAATTTGTATAATTCACTGAAAGTGAACTGTCTCTTTGGCAACTCTCTTACTAGGTCTTCCCAGGTGTCCCCTCCAATACTGGGTATTCAAAATATTGAACTAAACAGTGTAATTTACAATGAAATGAAATGAATCTTGGTGCAATAAATGAAATATGTCACCTGTGAAGAATAATTAGATTTCACTTTCTCAATAAATAAATCTAGGATTGCGCAATAGTTCTCATACTTCTGAACTAACGGATGCTACTTCTATATATGATAGAATAAACATTTCAATAGTTTTGAAACATTTTAAAATTATGTTGGATAAGTAGAACTGATAAAAGAACTTGAAAAACTATTTCTATTGTTATAATAAGCCAGCTGCATTATTTTTGATGTTTTGGTTTTTTGTTTTGTTTTTTTTTAATTGCCTTTTCAGCACAAAGTTTTCTCAGTATATCGTTTCTCTGTCATGATACTAAAAATTTATCCAACCTCAAGCACGATGTAGAAGTAGCCTGAGTAGGAGACCCTTTATTTGAATGTTGTGGTTTAGCAGCTGACTTGCTGCTTTTTGCTGAAGTGCTGCCTAAAGGGCAAATGAGGTTAAAAAAAAAATAAAATCTTGCTGTTTATAACTTTGGTAAACTTTTTGTTGCTAAACAAGCAAGTCAAACATATATTATCAAACCTGTATTTGTTAACACCTTAAGCAGTCATTGGTTGTCTCATTTCTACAATAAATGATGTTTCTGTCCTCTAAAAAATCCTTTAGATTTATGACTCCCTCTGGAACTTTCAGATACAACAGAGAAACTTAACTTTGATTAACATTATTTGTAGCTTTTCCTGCTTATTGTCTTTCAGTAAATGCTGTGCATCCAGCTTTAATTGCCTTCCTGATGCTTTTTTCATAGCCATTTCATAGCACTTCCATTATCGCCTGGCTATTTGGAGATGAACATAATTTTAAAATGGTATAATTTTCTCATAAAACCTCAAAGCTGTAACAGCTCTAAAATGTGTGAACACCAGTACCATACATGAAACCATGTTGATGCAAAGGAACATTTTCTCCTGAGACATGTACTTTTTTCTTGAGATACTTGGAAGAAGAAAAGCAACTTTGTCTTAGAGCTGCTATATTATTGTTTGCTCTGGCCTATCAAGCCACCAGGATAGTTCTAGATTGCTTAATTTGTTCCAGCTAGAGGAAGATAAGTGTGAAGTTAAAAAAAATAAATAAATTTAATTATGAACTAAGAAACTGTTCTGTCCTTCAAAACACCTGTCCTTCAAGACATTCCTGAGAAGCAAGATCTGTTTTACTGAAGTCACATCACATGCTGTGTTCCTGCAATGACAGTCTGAGTGACACCTGGTGCTCCTGCTCTAAGAGATGCTTGCTTCTTAACCAAGACAAAGTCAAGAACCTAAGAAGAGATTAATGGGAGTACCTCAGTTTTAGAGAAGAAGAAATAAAATATAGGATGACATTGTGGTTTATCAATGTTTGAATTGACATTCCATGAAAGAACTTCTGTGTCACTGTACTTAAAATTTTAAATGTATTTTCATCATTATTCAGTGAAATGATTCTCTTTTACAACCATTAATTGAACATGACAGTTTGTTTTCAGTTGCTGATCCCAAATGTAAGAGGATAAGATGTGGTGAGTCTTTGACACCACTGCACTATTGAGTTGTAGTATTTATGGTAAATTTTATGAAGGCACTTAAATTCCTTTCTATTGAAAGTATAGACTTCCTGTATAGATTGTGATAGAAATTTTTACTGTTATCCAATGTTAAAGCAAGATTCCCGTTTGCATCATTGTTCATGTAGTATTTTTGTTTGGTTGGTTGGTTGGGTTTTTTGTCCATTTATAACCTTTCTGTGAACACTTCAGTCCTGAGTGCTAGGATGAGTACAGTTTGGAATCAGCAAGACTCATTTTCAGCCTTCTGCTGGGATACACTTTGACCTTATTTGGTCAAATTATGAGTCATAATGACAGAAATAAATGCCTAAGAATAGTTTGCAAACTGCAAAAATTTATACAATAATCGGTCTCTGTGGAACATGTGCGTATCAGTTACTCCAAAACTATATACAGTTGCTCTTTAGACATAATCTTTGTGCATCAGTCAACATAAAAATAATATATATTGACTCATTATTCTTTACATTCTGCAGATATATCCAGAAGTCTCTCCTGTTCTTTTGTCATGCTCCTTCTTGTGCTCTTGGCTGATTCTAGGTGTCCCAGAAAAGCCTCTATTTAGTCATCCAAGTAGTTCTCTTTTGCTGCAAAATGTAATGCCAGAAATGCTGTGCTTTATAGTTTGCAAGCATTGTATGGACATTAGTATGATTTTAAGATACTTAAATTTTCCTAACCTGTGTACTTCTCCTTGGTGTGGGCAAAGAAGAAAGGTCATAAAAAAGCAGCAGCCTAGCTTACCCTCCAGGCACCTCAGCACTTACAATAACCACCTATGTACACCTTTCCTTTGTCACTGCAACTTCTTGACCCTTCCTACTGTTCTCAGATTTTCATCTCCACTACTCCCAATGTTTTTTTTCCAAACTCCCTTTCTTGCCCCATAATATTTGTTCTTTCAATACCTTGTGATATCTAGGAGGAAGGAAAAGCTTGATAGGGAATGGGACTAGGCACGGTTGAGCCAGGGGACTTCAAGGAGGCAGTGGTCTGAAGGGCACACCATGGCTCAGAATTCCCTTAGTCCTGTCATGCTTATGTTCTCTGAACTGAGAGCGGGTTCACATCGATTCTGATGCATGAGAAAACAGCAAGGTATTGGTTTTACCATGTGTGTCTTCTACAACTACATTTTGTTTTTGTGGGTTGACAGACTTGGAGGAGACAAAAGGGGAGGGGAGGAGTTAGGACATGTTTAGAATGATAGCCAGCATGTCTCAGTGGAGGTAGCCATTAAAATCTATGTTCTAAATAGGTACAATTAGTTTAGCTTGAGCAGTTTTACAAAATCAGTTACTGGGAATTGTTATGATCATTGCCTACTTCTGTTTCTTTGATCAGCTGGATGTCTTAAGAGAAGAAAAAGATCATAAGTGAGAGACTACTACAACACTCAGTGTTTTGTTTGCTGTTTTAGTTGATAATGTAGAAATGATAGCCTTTGATTATCATAGAATCATTACGGTTATAAAAGACCTTTAAGATAATCAAGTCCAACTATTATCTAACTTTACCATGCCCACTTCTAAACCATGTCCCTGAGCACCATATCTAAATGGCTTTTGAGTACGTCCAAGGATGGTGATTCAACCACTTACCTGGGCAGCCTGCTCCAGTCTTTGATAACCCTTTCAGTGTAGAAGTTTTTCCTAATGTCTAACCTAAACGTCACCTGGTGTAACTAGATGCTATTTCCTCTTGTCCTATGGATTGTAACTTTTAAGAGGAGACCCCCACCCATCTCTCTGCAACCTCTTTTTGGGTAATTGTAGAGTGTGAACGTCTCTCCTCTCAGCCTCCTTTTCTTTAGACGAAAAATTTGTAGTTTTTAAATATTAAAATATTGTTTAGAACTGTGAGTTTTCCTAATTCTTTCCGAGACATAGTCCAGAGGTGGAGTTCAGTGTTTTGTTTTTGTGCCTTGATAGATATGGGAGAGAGAAGATGGGAGGCAGGAAGTTGGACATATTTGAAATGGCAGTGATTATCTATTTGTAAGCAGGTTAATATAAGCTGCAATGCATTTAAATTTTCATTTTTTATAAATCGCTCTGTTATTGCGAAATTGTACTACATAGAAAATTCTAGGCTATTGTAAAGAAGCAAAAGATAGTAGCTGAATTAATTTGTTAGAACTCTTCTTCCAACCCATTTGACATGCCTAGAAACTGAATGTAGGGTTTTCTTAAAAGAAAGGAAGACAAATCTCACCTTTGCTTAAAGCAGTAGTTATTTCCAAAGTGAAATAATGATAACTAAAGTGTATTTGTGTTTGGGAAAGAAAATGCTCACAGAGGTACTGAGATAGCCAAAATTAGACCCTAGACAATTCAGTAACACAGCTCATATTTAAGGTTATCGGGATACATGTCTATGTTTGGAAAACAATGTCACTGTTCCTTATAGTTCTTTCTGCGGACCAGTTTCCTGCTCAAGCCTTATTTTTTCTGTCTTAGAGCAACTGATTGCCACAAAAAAAATTCCCTAGAAGTTTTATATGGAATCATAGAATATGTTGGGTTGGAAGGGACCTTTAAAGGTCATCTAGTCCAACCCCCCTGTATTGAGCAAGGACAATGTTACTAGATCAGGTTGCTCAGAGCCCCATCAAGCCTGACCTTGAATATCTCCAGGAATGGGGCCTCCACCACCTCTCTGGGTAACCTGTTCCAGTGATCTAGCAACCTCATATTGAAGAACTTTTTCCTAGTATCCAACCTAAATCTACCCTTTTCTAGTTTAAAACCATTATCCCTCATCCTATCGCTACATGCCCTAGTGAACAGTTCTTCCCCAGATTTCTTGTAGGCACCTTTCAGGTATTGGAAGGTCGTTATAAGGTCCCTCAGGAGTCTTCTCTTCTCAACAGGATAATTCAACCTAGGTATATGGAAGCGCAAGAGGAAGGAGCAGGGCATGGTAAGCTTGATCAAGGCATAGATATTGTACTTCTTTTTAATTCTGCAAGTTGGTGCTTATAATTTTTAGGTATCTGTATTGCATTGTAAAGATACACATTTTCAAAGAGCTATTGCGTGGAGAATTTTGATAATTGAAAGATAGGTTTTCTCAAATTGACAGTGCAATTTAAAACAAAATTTCAGGTTTAATTTTCCTAAAGCTATTCAAAATTCTGAATCTGCATTCACTTAGAGTGCCCGATCTACTGTGTTTTCAAGAGTGCTGAGCTTGTGAGAGATATCTATCTTAATACTTTTGCATTCTTGTAGATATAAATCAGTAAAGCAGAAATTGTTACAACTTCTAGTTCAGTGTCACTGACTACCAAATAACGAAATATTTTCCTTCTCTTGATGTATGTCTCAAAGACTGTTTACATATTTTGCATACAGATGAATAATTACAACAGATTTCAACTCAGAATATTTTGCCACCTGTTAATTAGGATAGTTTTTTCACTGTAGTATGATGTTACAGATCTTTGTGTGTTTGTTAAATGGAAAATAAAGATACAATATTTTTTGTCAAGTTAAAATATTTGTAGTGTTTTTCAGTAATACTTTTGAACAGGAATTATATTATCAAATAGTTGTGACATGAGGCATTTTGATAGATACTTGAAAGATGAACATAAATGTGAGCAAGAATTTTCTACGGCTACTAAGAATTGGATGACTTACTATGTTAACAAGTGTGGTGAAAAATGAATTTGTAAATGAAGTAAAGAGAGAGAGATCTTTAGCTTGCTTTCAGTATCACAGCATCATGTTCTGCCATACTATAGAACAGGTAAACAAGAGCAAGATGAAGTCTTATTGGAAAATAGCTGCTTCAGTTGAAGTATTTAAACTTTTCATCCTAATTTCCTGCTACAGTAAACTTGTGAGTTCTTGTTAGAATCGTCGTGTGGGAGATAAAAAAAAAAACAACCTAGCAAAAGCAAGGGAGTTATTTTTGCCACTATCCAGATCTTACTTGTCTGGTAACTTGATCTTTGATTGCTATTGGATAAAATAATTCTTTGTATCTGCCTTAGTTTATTGTAACTCCTTGCCATGGCTTTTCTAAATGTCGAAGGTGAAATATTCCAGATGAAATTTAAAGTTTTTTGTATAATTTTCTTCTATATTCTGTACTTCACTTGGCTATTTATTACCAATATATATCTTGAACTGATAGTCTTCCATTTCTTTGGTCAAAGCTGTCAACAAACTGATTGTCAGATAGCTGTGGATTTGACAAAAGTTCATTGGGAAGCAAGGATTTCAGTTTGCAAAATTGAAAAAGTCACTTTGCCTCAAAGGATGTGGAAATGCTAAGTTGAGAGAGTAATGTCAAAAGGTTTGTTGTTTTGTTTGCTTGCTTGTTTTTAAATGCAGGTAAACTCTCAGGGCCACTAGAAATAGCCATCCAGCGAATTTATAAAAAAAAGTATCAAAAATTATGTAGGAAGATTAACAGCCATTCCACCATGATTTTTACAATCACAGATGTATAAAAATTAAATTTAGCTAACTTTTATTCACAACAGTTTGATTGCTAATGAATAGACTGTTCATTTGAAGGTAAGGAATGATAGTAGGCTTCATTACTTATAATTTTCCTTTGAAATCTGATGTATGATTCATGATAAAGGGTCTGCAGTTCATATCGTACCTTAGCATAATTTCTTTGTTCTTCACAAAGTAAGCTTGTCAACATCCTCATTCCTTAGTTCATTTAAGTTATGAATTTTTTTTATTAAATTACAGATATGAATCTTTCCAGTGATTTGTTACATGAACTAGCAGAGGCAATTATTGGAGCAATGGCTAGAACAAAGACTGAGAGAGAACTGTTTTCCTCAACAAATACATGGAATTTACTCAACAAACGCAACCTGTGTTTTTCTGCAGTATTCTGACTTTCTACGCACACAGAAAAGCTTAAACTCTATTGATGTACTGATTTGTCACCAGCTTTTCTTTTTTTTTTTTAATTGTGTGTTTGTAAGTTTTTAGTTTTCATAACACTTTCATTTTTGTAAAGAAGGAAAAAAGTTACAGAGACCGAATAGATGGACTCATTTGAACCATGTGTTTTTAAAAGATTTGTGGTGTTTGGCACTCAGTCACTTACTACCCAAACTGAATTGGGTTTTTTTCCTTGTTTATGGAGAAGAGTGGTAGTGTTATAATTCCCTACATAAACAATCATTTATTGATGTTTGAAAAACAGCTGGTTAAATAGTTCTCAGCTGTGTGTTTCAAAGGCTTTGAAAACTTTCTAAGTGTGCCTTTCTATGGATAATGTATTTCAAACTGAAGTTTTACTTTAGTAAACTTAGTTTGTGAGTTATACTGTAAGTGTAACTTAAATGTGAAATGGCATATTCTATTGGTAGTTTGTTTAGACCTGCAATGTAGGTTGAATGCAGGATGTTTCCTTAATAGAATCATAACAAATGAGTTTGTAGGCACATTTTTTGAAGAGCATTGCTGGCAAAAATAAATGGTGCTCTCTCATGTGGCTTCCATTGAAATAGCTAAGAATTTTATGACTGTGCTATACAGCTTTTGAAATAACTGCCAGAATCACAAATAGCCAAGTTTAGACTGTGCCTGTGATAAAAGCAAAATTAAAGATTTCTGTGGAATTATGGTATTGTTTCCAGAGTTTTTATCTTGTATTTTTGAGGATGATTTGGAAAGTATTTGATATTTGTGTTCTGAATTGGAGATGGGAAATCCATACTAGATTATGAAGTACACAAATAAAATAGGACTTATTTTTAATGGGCAACACCTAGAACACTATATCAACAGGAAAATTATCTCCATCTATTTCCTTTTACTTGCATTTGAAACTAGGTTGAAGGATGGTTGTACTGTTCAGCAG